>NW_025535223.1:0-111454 GCF_020615455.1 Coregonus clupeaformis | reverse complement strand
ATAAATAATATTCTATTGAGAAAAGAATTTTATAAGTAATACTGAATTGAAAGATTCAAATTTTGAACTGGGTGTTTGCTTATGAAGTCAGTTCACATAAACACTATGCCATGGATCAAAAATGTCAAAAAATCTCTTCCCAACTATTTCGTAATCTATATGGGACTAGTTGTCAGAATCCTTTTATTTATCACAAAGCCTTCCTTAACTAATTATGTTCTTTAATGCAACCATATTTGTACAGATGTCTTTACTTTCCCTTCCACTTTCCTCTTCCACTTCTTTATGTAAGGCTGCAATTATTTGGTTGTAAATTTTTGGAAGATAGACATTTCCATACTATTTTTGTTAGCTGCATGTCTGCGTACATAACTCCACCAGTCCTACCCGATGATATCATTTACTTAAGATTATACCTTTTTTTTAAACATTCTGTCAAAACATAATGTTTTTTTGTCCAATTATTATGTTTGAATTTAACCTACAATATTTGTTGCATTATTTGTTCTAGTCGTTTCTGGAGGATTAAATTGAAATTGCAACCCTTTCTCATGGACTTGTTTGTAGTAAATAGTGATATTTGGGAGATGATTTCCTTTTTCAAATAACTGCAAATGAGTTGTTAATCTAAATAAAGGGAAAAAAGGCCTTTCTTGAACATTGGGTGAGACAATCTTACTAATTTTGTAGAATCAGTTTCTCGATTTAAAGTACTACTTTTTGTATGACTGAAGCTTTTAGTGATAGGTCTAATGCTTCTTTTAATATTTAATAATTTCTTGTCCTCCGAATTCATATTCATTATATAAATATGCCCTTTTAATTTTGTCATGGCTTTGCCATTCGGCTGTTACCAAGAACCACATACCGGATTTTCAGAATGTAGGGTTAGCAATTTGAGTTTTCAGAGTATTTTCTCGCCCTACCTAACCCAAATCATAAACGCGGATTAAAACGCAGTCCTTAAATTAGGTGATTAGATTTAACATGTTGGATTGACTAAGTTTTGTAGGTGTAGTAGTTTTATTACATTTAACTCCTCACTCTGCACATTTCTGTCAATTTGTTTTCTCCCTGTAACTGGTATGCTTACCTGTGCTACCTTTTTGTAGCATTTCTGACAGTTCTATCTAACCGGGCCCAGCAACTCGGTTGTCAGCAACTCAGCAACTCAACAACACAAACAACTAAATACCTGCACCGCTCCAGGTGCAGCTGTAACCAACAGCATGATAATAGTGGGAAGTGAGAACAAACCTAGGCTAATAGATAGCTATATGTTGGTACTCAAGCTGAGTTAATCAATAAATGCACAGATAATTGTCAATGCATGTGAAAAATGGGTTGGTTCGGTTAGTGAGTTGAATGTGGTGTTTGATTTGCTAACGCATTTGGTATTTGTATAGCCAGTAGTTGTAACGTTAGCTACTAGTAGTTGGTAACGTTAGCTAGCTAGTCAGTAGTTCCAACGTTAGCTAGCTAGCCGTAGTTATAATCGGTCTAGCTACCGGAAGTTATGAACGTTAGTTAGCTAGCAGTAGTTTCGGACGGCGAGAGTAGTTGTAACAAAGTTATTCTGCTTCGCCAGTATTGGTTTGTAACGTTAGTTCTGAAGCTAGCCAGTAGATGTAACGTTAGCTAGCTAGCCAGTAAGACTGGGGCTTCTTCAGCCGTAGTTCGTTGCTGGCTTCTAGTTTTAACGTCGAAACTAGCTAGCCAGTCAGATGTAACGTTAGCTAAGTTAGCCATTGGTTGCGTTAGCTAGCTAGCCAGTAGAGCAACGTTAGCAATAATTTAGAACGTGCAACGTTATGCTACCAGTAGTTTTAACTTAGCTTCTTGCCAATAGCCGTAGCGTTGAACTAGTTAGCTAGCCAATGTAGTTTTCGTTAACGCTAGCTACCCAATAAAGTTGTAACGTTAGCTAGCTGGCCAGTGGTTCTGTAACGTTAGCTAGCGTATGTTAAAACGTTAGCTAGCTAGCTTCCGATAGTTGCAACGGCGTTGCTTCGCTGGCGTCAGTAGTTGAAGCGTTAGCTGAAGCTGGCCGGTAGTTGCAACGTTGCACTAGCCAGTAGTTGCCACGTTAGCTAGCCAGCCAGTAGATGTAACGTTAGCTAGCTAGCCAGTAGATGTCACGTTAGCTAGCTAGCCAGTAGTTGCTAACGCGTTAGCTAGCCAGCCAGTAGATGTATCGTTAGCATAGCTGCCAGTGACCGTTGTATCGTTAGCTAATATGCAGTAGTTTTAACTATTGAAGCTAGCTTTGTAGGTGGAGACGTGTTAACGTTATTAGCTGAAAAGCCAACTAGCCTAGCCTAGCCGAGTAGTTTCGTTCATACGCTGGCCAGTAGTTAAAACGTTAGCTATTCAATGCCAGTAGTTGACAACGTTAGCCTTTACAGCCAGTAGTTTTTTCGTTATTTCTATCCAGCCAGTAGATGTAACGTTAGCTTCTGGCTTAGCCAGTAGTTTTGAACGTTAGCTAGCTAGCCAGCAGTTAGCGTTATTCCAGCTTTTCAGCCGTAGTTTTAACGATTAGCTAACCTGTAGTGATACTAGGCTAGCTACCCGTAGTTGCGTTAGTTGCTTCAGCAGTAGATGTCACGTTAGCATAGCTAGCCAGTAAGTTGTAACGTTACTGCTGAATCAGCCAGTGTTTTAACGTTCAGCTAGCTGGCCAGTAGACGTATTACGTTAGTTAGCTATTTAGTAGTTTTAACGCGTTAGCTAGCTAGCCGTGGTTGTAACGTTATTAGCCTGCGTGCCAGAAGTATCTAGTAGCTTGCGCCGGTAGTTGCATCGTTAGCTGCTAGCCAGTAGTTGAGCGTTAACTAACTAGCCAGTAAAGTTGTAACGTTACGAAGCTAGCTTAAGCCAGTAGTTGTAACGTTAGCTTGTACTAGCCGGTGGGCCCGTTACTGCTTAGCTAGCCAGTGGATCTAACGTTAGCTGCTTCAGCTAACGTTTCTTATATTTAGAAACTTCCACGGGGGCTATTAAGGTGACGTATCCGTTTACAACGTTTTCTGACCATCATCTAGGCAGTGCGATGACTCCAGTTGCGAGTAGCGGAAGAGGATGGAACGAGTTGAAACTGGGCCATCGTTCTGCACATTTTCCTCATCTATGAAACCTCTGATCTCATTAAATGTTTCGTCCCAAGACTAGAACTCTGTTACTAAGACAGTGCACTAAGTTTTATATACCCGATGCTTTGCCGAAATAAAAACGAAAAACGGCATTCCACTTTAATAATGGAACACTGGTCACTAATAATGTTTTACATACTGTTTTACTCATTTCATATTTATATACTGTATTCTACTATATTTTAGTCAATGCCAATTCCGACATTGCTCCTCCAATATTTATATATTTCCTTAATTCCATTTCTTTTTGGATTTGTGTTATTGTTGTGAATTGTTAGACACTACTGCACTGTGCCGAGCTAAAGAACACAAGCATTTCACTACACCCGCAATAACATCTGCTAAATATGTGTTATGTGACCAATAACATTTGATTTGATTTGAAGGAGTGCAAAGTCGAATTGAGTTTGTGCACACGCGCACTTCACATAGGAGGCGTTCTAACGGAAATATGCAAATGCCCAGGGATCTCGCTAGCTCGTGCTTGACTTTGTTCCCACCTCCTCGCTTGTTCTGCCCACTATGCTTTATTTGCTCCCACTGTAAGCTTACACAGATGAACTATCTTGTGTTATTATATATACAGTATCTTTGGTTATACCATAGATAGAATACTATTCATTATTATTATTATTAATTATTAGTCATTTAGCAGACGCTCTTATCCAGAGCGACTTACAGGAGTAATTAGGGTTAAGTGCCTTGCTCAAGGGGCACATCGACAGATTTTGGTGTTAATCTGATCTTCTGTCTCCTCTTCCTTCTCCTCTTTCACGACAATGTTCTAGACACAGACCATCCTTCTCCGTCTTAGCAGACATTCTCTTCTTTCAGAAGGCAAGTACAGTATTGAGCTAATCATGGCCGGGGGATGTAGTTAGCATTAGCGTACTAGCCTAGTACAGTATTGAGCTAATCATGGCCGGGATGTAGTTAGCATTAGCGACTAGCCTAGTACAGTATTGAGCTAATCATGGCCGGGGATGTAGTTAGCATTAGCGACTAGCCTAGTACAGTATTGAGCTAATCATGGCGGATGTGGTTAGCATTAGCGATTAGCCTAGTCAGTATTGAGCTAATCATGGCCGGGGGATGTAGTTAGCATTAGCGACTAGCCTAGTGCTAACTTTGCCAGCCAGCTAGCTGACTAATGACAACAATGTAAATTAACTAGATTAACAAGTAGATTCGACAGAAGTGGGTTTTAAAACACAGTGACTTAGAGCTTTACTGCACGCCCAAGGGAAACTTCGGGCCGTAACGTTCTGCCAGGCCGGAATGTGTTAGCAATTTTGGCTAGCAAGCTGATGTGCCTGACTAGCTGTTGCTGCTGTCGTCAATGCAAAGGCGTCTCGTCCACTAGATTATACGTCACACTGCCAGCATCGCATGAAAGAGAGTGGTAACGAGTTGAGAAAAATATATTGTCAGACAGAAACATTTGTTAAAGCATTTTTTTCTCTCAATTTGTTTCATTAAATAATAATATAATAACGACTTCTACAAAGAGAAGCATGTGTTGATTGCAGATTTTTAATGAGAGAATTAAAAAAAACACTACACATCTGCATTTAGGGAATCAGTAATACAAATATATATCAAAATTAGCAACTAGGTCTATACTGCTCCTACATGGTGTAACAATACATAGATGTAGATGTGTATAATGAACGTCCATTAGTGGCGTTCCACATTTTATTTCTATTCAGACAAAAATATTTTGCATTAATCAAATGCTTTTTACAATCAGCACCTGTATTCTCTGACATGGTGGAATAGTACTGTTGTGAACATTCATGAGGTAGTGAATGTTTTCATGTCATCAACTTATCAATGTTATCATAACGTCATTACATTTTCATACACCTTCCGCTTGATGACTATATAAAAAATATTCAATGAAAGAAAACAACATTTAAGAGTTTTCAAAGTTAGAATCAAGAAAATGCCATTAAATCTATTTAGTCATTTAAATTTTGCAATATCCAAATCATATTATGAACAGCAGGCAGTCAATCAGTTACAATCAATCAGTTATTAATTAAAATAAAATGCACATTAGAACATTTTTTAAATCAAAAGTAGGCCTTTTTTTTGTATGATTTAATTCATACAATTTGATATAATGTGGCATAAACAAAAACCATAATTCTCAGTCAAAAACATGAGACAGAACACAGCTTCTCTATTCTCTCAAAGAACCTTGGCGTGACCCTGGACAAGACCCTGTCATTCTCTGCAGACATCAAAGCAGTGGCTCACTTCCGCAGGTTCATACTCTACAACATACGGGACATTACGACCCCACCTCACACAGGAAACTGCGCAGGTCCTAATCCAGGCACTAGTCTCTCTGTTGGCTGGGCTCCCCCTGCAATTTATCCGGAAACGCCGCACCCACCTGGTGTTCAACCTCCCCACGTTCTCCCATGTCACCTCGCTCCTCCTCCGCACACACGCCACTGGCTTCCAGTAAAAGCTCCCATCCACTTCAAGACCCTGGTGCCCCCTCCCTACCTTCAGGCTAAAACCCGAGCACTCCGTTATGCCAACTCTGGTCTCTTGGCCCTCTCACCAGCTCCCAATCAGCCCAGTCAAAGCTCTTCTCTGTCCTGGCACCCCAATAGTGGAACCCTAACGTCGGGACAGCGGAGTCCCAGCCCATCTTTCCCGAAAACCTCTACGACCCTACCTCTTCAAAGAGTATCTTAAATAAATCTGACCTGCACTTGTCTTATCCTACTAGCCACTGACTTGCTGAGAACTACGTTAAGGGAAAATGTGCTTTACTACGCCTGTGATATGTGGTTGTCTCACCTAGCTACCTTAAGGTGAATGCACCAACTGTTATTCTCTCTGGATAAGAGTGTGAAATGTAATGAGATTTCAGTTCCCTTAAACGGGAAAATGTATTTCCACACTGAGAGCAGTGGTAGGGCTTCTCTCCCTGTGTGTATCCTCTCATGCTCTTTTAGATTCCATAACCGCGCATCATTCTTCCCACACTGGGAACATTGGAAAGGCTTTTCTCCTGTGTGTGTTTTTTTCTCATGCTCTTTGAGATGGCATGACCGGATAAAGCTCTTTCCACACGAGAGCAGTGGTAAGGCTTATCTCCGGAGTGAATTATCTTATGTAAATTCAGGTTCCCTAACTGGGTAAAACGCTTTCCACATTGGGAGCATTGGAAAGGCCTTTCCTCTGTGTGTAGAGTGAATTCCCTCTCATGTATTTTTCAACGCCCCATAACTCAGTAAAACTCTTTCCACACTGAGAGCAATGGAAGTTCTTCTTTCCTTCTTTGTGTATTCCTTGATGCCTAATTAGGGTCCTTAACCGGGTAAAACTCTTTCCACACTGGGAACATTGGAAAGGCTTTTCTCCTGTGTGTGTCCTCTCATGTGATTTCAGGTGTGCCAACAGGGTAAAACTATTTCCACACTGGGAGCACTGGAAGGCTTTTTTCTCCTGTGTGTGTCCTCTTATGCTCTTTTAGGTTGTGTAACTTGGTAAATCTCCTTCCACAGTGGAGCAGCAGTGTCGTCCCTACTGGTTTGGCCTCTCTAGGTCTGGTTCCCCTGAAGGACTCTTCCCTGGGTCTGGTTCCCTGAAGGACTCTTCCCTGGGTCTGGTTCCCCTGAAGGACTCTTGCCGCTGTCAGAGTGAGAGTCTGGTCTCTCTCCTGTCAAAGACAAACATAGTATTTAGTTAAACAGAGAGACCTGAATGAATCTGCCACATGATAAAACTGTTTTCAGAACATTTCCATAATAAAAAAAAACACTTATGAGCAGGCTGAAAGTGACAGTTGGATGGAAGCATTATACATCCTTCTTTGTGTACATATGACAGTTGGAAGCATTATACATCCTTCTTTGTGTACATATGACAGTTGGAAGCATTATACATCCTTCTTTGTGTACATATGACAGTTGGAAGCATTATACATCCTTCTTTGTGTACATACTTGACAGTTGGAAGCATTATACGATCCTTCTTTGTGTACATATGACAGTTGGAAGCATTATACTATCCTTATTTGTGTGTACATATGACGTTGGAAGCATTTATACGATCCTTCTTTGTGTACATATGACAGTTGGAGAGCATTATACATCCTTCTTTGTGTACATATGACAGTTGGAAGCATTATACATCCTTCTTTGTGTATGCAGTGACAGTTGGAAGCATTATACATCCTTCTTTGTGTACATATGACAGTTGGAAGCATTATACATCCTTCTTTGTGTCGCGTGACAGTTGGAACATTATACATCCTTCTTTGTGTACGCGTGACAGTTAAAAAGGCTTGATGCTAGTGGTGAAGATGTTTAGCAGATTTTATTGCGGGGTGTAGCGAAATTCCTGTGTTCCTAGCTCCAACAGGGCAGTAGTATCTAAAAGTAAAAGAATGGAATTAAGAAAATATATCAATACAAATGAAATGAGTAAAGCAGTATGTAAACATTATTAAAAGTGACTAGTGTTCCATGTCTATGTACATAGGCCTCAGGTGCAGCCTCTAAGGTGCAGGGTTGAGTAACCGGGTGGTAGCTGGCTAGTGATGGCTATTTAACAGTCTGATGGCCTTGAGATAGAAGCAATTTTTTCAGTCTCTCGGTCCCAGCTTTGATGCACCTGTACTGACCTTGCCTTCTGGATGAGAGCGGGGTGAACAGGCCGTGGCTCGGGTGGTTGATGTCCTTGATGATCTTTTTGGCCTTCCTGTGACATCGGGTGTTGTAGGTGTCCTGGAGGGCAGGCAGTGTGCCCCCCGGTGATGCGTTGGGCTCACCGCACCACCCTCTGGAGAGCCCTGCGGGCGGTGCAGTTGCCGTACCAGGCGGTGATACAGCCTGGCAGGATGCTCTCAATTGTGCATCTGTAAAAGTTTGTGAGGGTCTTAGGGCCAAGCCTCATTTATTTTCCTGGCACCACTCCCGCCAGGGCCCTCACACTCCTCCCCTGTAGGCTGTCTCGTCATTGTTGGTTATCAAGCCTACTACTGTTGTGTCGTCTGCAAACTTGATGGGATTGAGTTGGAGGCGTGCTTGGCTATGTAGTCATGGGTGAACAGGGAGTACAGGAGGGGAGCTGAGCACGCACCCTTGTGGGGCCCTGTGTTGAGGATCAGCGTAGTGGAGGTGTTGTTTCCTACCTTCACCACCTGGGGCGCCCGTCAGGGAAGTCCAGGACCCAGTTGCACAGGGCGGGGTTCAGACCCAGGGCCCTGAGCTTAAATTATGAGCTTGGAGGGTACTATGGTGTTGAAGGCTGAGCTATAGTCAATGAACAGCATTCTTACATAGGTATTCCTCTTGTCCAGATGAGATGGGGCAGTGCGATGGCGATTGCATCAGTCTGTGGATCTATTAAGGTAAGCAAATTGAAGTGGGTCTAGGGGTGTCAGGTAAAGGTGGAGGTGATATGATCCTTAACTAGCCTCTCAAAGCACCTCATGATGACAGAAGTGAGTGCTACAGGCAATAGTAATTTAGTTCAGTTACCTTTGCGTTCTTGGGTACAGGAACAATGGTGGCCATCTTGAAGCATGTGGGGACAGCAGACTGGGAAAGGGAGAGATTGAATATGTCCGTAAACACTCCAGCCAGCTGGTCTGCGCATGCTCTGAGGAGGCTGCTAGGGATGTCGTCTGGGCCGATAGCCTTGCAAGGTATCACGCTTAAATGTCTTTATCACGTCGGCCACGGAGAACAGGTGCCCACAGTCCTGGGAGCGGGGCCACGACGGTGGCACTGTGTTATCCTCAAAGCGGGCGAAGAAGGTGTTTAGCTTGTCCGGGAGCAAGACGCGTTGGTGTCCGACGGCTGGTTTTCCCTTTGTAATCCGTGATTGTCTGTAGACCCTGCCACATACATCCCCGTCTCTGAGCCGTTGAATTGCGACTCACTTTGTCTCTGTACTGACATTTTGCCTGTTTTGATTGCCTTACGAAGGGAACTCTTACTACACTGTTTGCATTCAACCATATTCCCATTCAACTTGAGGTGGTTAAATGTGAAGGTTTGTAGCTTTTCCAGTTTTTGCGCGAATGCTACCATCTATCCACTGGTTTTGGTTTGGGTAGGTTTTAATAGTCACAGTGGGAACAACATCCCCTATACACTTCTGATGAACTCAGTCACCGTGTTCCGTGTATACGTCAATGTTATTCTCAGAGGTAACCCCGGAACATATCCCAGTCTCGTGATCAAAACAATCTTGAAGCATGGATTCGATTAGTCAGACGGCAGCGTTGAATAGACCTTAGCACGGGTACTTCCTGTGAGTTTCTGCGTATAAGAAGGAGGAGCAGAATGAAGTCGTGATCTGATTTGCCGAAGGGAGGTGGGGGAGGCCCTTGTAGCCATCCCGGAAGGGGGAGAAACAATGAGTGGTGATCTGATTTGCCAAGGGAGGGTGGGGAGGCCCTTGCAGCCGATCCCGGAAGGGGGGAGAAACAATGGAGTGGTGATCTGATTTGCCGAAGGAGGGTGGGGATGCCCTTGTAACCATCCCGGAAGGGGGAGTAACAATGTCGGAGAGTTTTTGAAGTGCAAGTACTACAGGCAATGTGTTGACAGAACTTCAGTAGCGTTTTCCTCAAATTTGCTTTGTTGAAATCCCCAGCTACAATAAATGCGGCCTCAGGATATGTGGTTTCAGGGTAGTTCCTTGAGGGCCGTCATGGTGTCGGCTTGAGGGGGAATATACACGGCTGGGACTATAACAAGAGAATTCTCTTGGGGGAGGTAATACTCTGCATTTTAATTGCGAGGTATTCTAGGTCGGGTGAACAAAAGGGACTTGAGTTTCTGTATGTTATCACAATCACACCATGAGTAGTTAATCATGCACCCCCACCTCTCTTCTTCCCAGAGATGTCTTTATTCCTGTCTGCGCGATGTTACTGAGAATCCAGCTGGCTGTATGGACGGGGACAGTATATCCAGAGAGAGCCATGATTCAGTGAAACAGAGTATGTTACAGATCCTCGCCCTGAGCTCAGTCTTCTTTATTGTCCAGAGACTCAACTAGCTTGTAATATACTTGGAAAGCGGTGGATGGTGTGCACGTCTCCCTGAGTCGGACTAGTCCACTCCGAATACCTCTTCTCCGCCGGGGCCGTCTTGGAGCAGCCTCTGGGATAAGTTAAATTGCCCTGAGGGGGGTACGAACAAAGGATCCAATTTGGGAAAGTCATATTTCTGGTTGTAATGCTGGTGAGTTACCGCCGCTCTGATATCCCAAAGTTATTTCCGGCTGTATGTAATAACACAAAAAACGTTCTGGGCTAATAATTTAAGAGATAACACACAAAAAATAAATAATACTGCAACGTTGCTTAGGAGCTAGAAGCAGAGCTTCCATGTCTATCGACGTCATCTAATAGTCAGTGACAACTGTGTGGAGTTTGGAGTTTGTGACAGCAACTGTGAGTTTATTACAGACACTATTTCCTTCGGGCCAAAATGTGTGAAATGTCCCCTAAATATCCACACGACATCACCCATTGTCTTTTACCCATGTCTGTAATCTCTGTAAGTGTTTTGAAGTCTGTCTATAGGGATATAATGAGAAAGCTCAGGAAAACATCAGGAATCAGTTCAGCCCCGTTAAATCACACAGACTAATGGTTGGTATCGTTAATCACACAGACTAATGGTTGGTATCGTTAATCACACAGACTAATGGTTTTGGTATCGTTAATCACACAGACTAATGGTTGGTATTATTAATCACACAGACTAATGGTTGGTATCGGTATTGTGTAACATGTATTCTAGTGTATTGTGTTTGTGTAACATGTATTCCTAGTGTATTGTGTTTGTGTAATATGTATTCTAGTGTATTGTGTTTGTAAACATGCATATTGTGTTTGTGTAACATGTATTCTAGTGTATTGTGTTTGTTAACATGTATTCTAGTGTATTGTGTTGTAACATGTATTCTAGTGTGTTGTGTAACATGTATTCTAGTGTATTGTGTTTGTGTAACATGTATTCTAGTGTATTGTTTAACATGTATTCTAGTGTATTGTGTTTGTGTAACATGTATTCTAGTGTATTGTGTTAACATGTATTCTAGTGTGTTGTGTAACATGTATTCCTAGTGTATTGTGTAACATGTATTCCTAGTGTATTGTGTTTTAACATGTATTCTAGTGTGTTGTGTTGTAACATGTATTCTAGTGTATTGTGTTTGTGTAACATGTATTCTAGTGTATTGTGTTACATGTATTTAGTATTGTGTAACATGTATTCTAGTGTATTGTTTTTGTGTAAATGTATTTCTAGTGTATTGTGTTTGTGTAATATGTATTCTAGTGTATTGTGTTAACATGTATTCTAGTGTATTGTGTTAACATGTATTCTAGTGTATTGTGTTAAATTATTATTGTGTAACATGTATTCTAGTGTATTGTGTTTGTAATATGTATTCTAGTGTATTGTGTTAACATGTATTCTAGTGTATTGTGTTAACATGTATTCTAGTGTATTGTGTTAACATGTATTCTAGTGTGTTGTGTTAACATGTACTCTAGTGTATTGTGTTAACATGTATTCTAGTGTATTGTGTTAACATGTATTCTAGTGTATTGTGAACATGTATTCTAGTGTATTGTGTTTAACATGATTTTGTATTGTGTATATTATAGTGTTGTCGTAACATTCAGTGTATTGGTTTGTCGTGATTCTAGTGCGTATTGGTTGTTTGTGTAAAAATGTATTCTAGTGTATTGTGTTTGTGTAACATGTATTCTAGTGTATTGTGTTAACATGTATTCTAGTGTATTGTGTTTGTGTAAAATGTATTCTAGTGTATTGTGTAACATGTATTCTAGTGTATTGTGTTTGTGTAACATGTGTTATAGTGTATTGTGTAACATGTATTCTAGTGTATTGTGTTTGTGTAACATGTGTTATAGTGTATTGTGTTAACATGTATTCTAGTGTGTTGTGTAACATGTATTCTAGTGTGTTTGTGTTTGTGTAACATGTATTCTAGTGTATTGTGTTTGTGTAACATGTATTCTAGTGTATTGTGTTTGTGTAACATGTATTCTAGTGTATTGTGTTAACATGTATTCTAGTGTATTGTGTAACATGTATTCTAGTGTATTGTGTTTGTGTAACATGTATTCTAGTGTATTGTGTTTGTGTAACATGTATTCTAGTGTGTTTGTGTAACATGTATTCTAGTGTATTGTGTTTGTGTAACATGTATTCTAGTGTATTGTGTTAACATGTATTCTAGTGTATTGTGTAACATGTATTCTAGTGTATTGTGTTTGTGTAACATGTATTCTAGTGTATTGTGTTTGTCTAACATGTATTCTAGTGTATTGTCTTTGTGTAACATGTATTCTAGTGTATTGTGTAACATGTATTCTAGTGTATTGTGTTTGTGTAACATGTATTCCAGTGTATTGTCTTTGTGTAACATGTATTCTAGTGTATTGTGTTTGTGTAACATGTATTCTAGTGTATTGTGTTAACATGTATTCTAGTGTATTGTGTTTGTGTAACATGTATTCTAGTGTATTGTGTTTGTGTAACATGTATTCTAGTGTATTGTGTTTGTGTAACATGTATTCTAGTGTATTGTGTTTGTGTAACATGTATTCTAGTGTATTGTGTAACATGTATTCTAGTGTATTGTGTTTGTGTAAAATGTATTCTAGTGTATTGTGTAACATGTATTCAAGTGTATTGTGTTAACATATTATAGTGTATTGTGTTAACATCTATTCTAGTGTATTGTGTTAACATGTATTGTGTTAACATCTATTCTAGTGTATTGTGTTTGTGTAACATGTATTCTAGTGTATTGTGTTTGTGTAACATGTATTCTAGTGTATTTGTGTTTGTGTAACATGTATTCTAGTGTATTGTGTTTGTGTAACATGTATTCTAGTGTATTGTGTAACATGTATTCTAGTGTATTGTGTTAACATATTATAGTGTATTGTGTTAACATCTATTCTAGTGTATTGTGTTTGTGTAACATGTATTCTAGTGTATTGTGTTTGTGTAACATGTATTCTAGTGTGTTTGTGTTTGTGTAACATGTATTCTAGTGTATTGTTTGTGTAACATCTATTCTAGTGTATTGTGTTAACATGTATTCTAGTGTATTGTGTTTGTGTAACATGTATTCTAGTGTATTGTTTGTGTAACATCTATTCTAGTGTATTGTGTTTGTGTAATATGTATTCTAGTGTATTGTGTTTGTGTAACATGTATTCTAGTGTATTGTGTTTGTGTAACATGTATTCTAGTGTATTGTGTTAACATGTATTCTAGTGTATTGTTTAACATGTATTCTAATGTATTGTGTTTGTGTAATATGTATTCCAGTGTATTGTGTTTGTCTAACATGTATTCTAGTGTATTGTCTTTGTGTAACATGTATTCTAGTGTGTTTGTGTTTGTGTAACATGTATTCTAGTGTATTGTGTAACATGTATTCTAGTGTATTGTGTTTGTGTAACATGTATTCTAGTGTGTTTGTGTTTGTGTAACATGTATTCTAGTGTATTGTGTTTGTGTAACATGTATTCTAGTGTATTGTGTTTGTGTAACATGTATTCTAGTGTATTGTGTTTGTGTAACAAGTATTCTAGTGTATTGTGTTTGTGTAACAAGTATTCTAGTGTATTGTGTTTGTGTAACATGTATTCTAGTGTATTGTGTTTGTGTAACATGTATTCTAGTGTATTGTGTTAACATGTATTCTAGTGTATTGTGTTTGTGTAACATGTATTCTAGTGTATTGTGTTTGTGTAACATGTATTCTAGTGTATTGTGTTTGTGTAACATGTATTCTAGTGTATTGTGTTTGTGTAACATGTATTCTAGTGTATTGTGTTTGTGTAACATGTATTCTAGTGTATTGTGTAACATGTATTCTAGTGTATTGTGTTAACATGTATTCTAGTGTATTGTGTTAACATGTATTCTAGTGTATTGTGTTTGTGTAACATGTATTCTAGTGTATTGTGTTAACATGTATTCTAGTGTATTGTGTTTGTGTAACATGTATTCTAGTGTATTGTGTTAACATGTATTCTAGTGTATTGTGTAACATGTATTCTAGTGTATTGTGTTTGTGTAACATGTATTCTAGTGTATTGTGTTAACATGTATTCTAGTGTATTGTGTAACATGTATTCTAGTGTATTGTGTTTGTGTAACATGTATTCCAGTGTATTGTGTTTGTGTAACATGTATTCTAGTGTATTGTGTTTGTGTAACATGTATTCTAGTGTATTGTGTTTGTGTAACATGTATTCTAGTGTATTGTGTAACATGTATTCTAGTGTATTGTGTAACATGTATTCTAGTGTATTGTGTTTGTGTAAAATGTATTCTAGTGTATTGTGTAACATGTATTCTAGTGTATTGTGTTTGTGTAAAATGTATTCTAGTGTATTGTGTAACATGTATTCAAGTGTATTGTGTAACATGTATTCTAGTGTATTGTGTTTGTGTAACATGTATTCTAGTGTATTGTGTTAACATGTATTCTAGTGTATTGTGTTTGTGTAACATGTATTCTAGTGTATTGTGTTTGTGTAACATGTATTCTAGTGTATTGTGTTTGTGTAACATGTATTCTAGTGTATTGTGTTAACATGTATTCTAGTGTATTGTGTTTGTGTAACATGTATTCTAGTGTATTGTTTGTGTAACATGTATTCTAGTGTATTGTGTTTGTGTAACATGTATTCTAGTGTATTGTGTTAACATGTATTCTAGTGTATTGTGTTTGTGTAACATGTATTCTAGTGTATTGTTTGTGTAACATCTATTCTAGTGTATTGTGTTAACATGTATTCTAGTGTATTGTGTTAACATGTATTCTAGTGTATTGTGTTTGTGTAACATGTATTCTAGTGTATTGTGTTAACATGTATTCTAGTGTATTGTGTTAACATGTATTCTAGTGTATTGTGTTAACATGTATTCTAGTGTATTGTGTTAACATGTATTCTAGTGTATTGTGTTTGTGTAACATGTATTCTAGTGTATTGTGTAACATGTATTCTAGTGTGTTTGTGTTTGTGTAACATGTATTCTAGTGTATTGTGTTAACATGTATTCTAGTGTATTGTGTTTGTGTAACATGTATTCTAGTGTATTGTGTAACATGTATTCTAGTGTATTGTGTTAACATGTATTCTAGTGTATTGTGTTTGTGTAACATGTTTTCTAGTGTATTGTGTAACATATATTCTAGTATGTTTGTGTTTGTGTAACATGTATTCTAGTGTATTGTGTAACATGTATTCTAGTGTATTGTGTTTGTGTAACATGTATTCTAGTGTATTGTGTAACATGTATTCTAGTGTATTGTGTTTGTGTAACATGTATTGTAGTGTATTGTGTTTGTGTAATGGTATTTGTATGCTGACTTCACTAAATTCATTTCCATGTAATTGGACAATAAAGTATATCGTATCGTATCATTAATGTAAAAGTAAAAAATGCATACCAAGCTCAGATTGAACCTTTCACATCAAACAGATGGTAAACGTATTATCTTCTATTGCAATCATAGGGTCTTACAATGGGCATTAATATATCTAAAATGGGCCTAAAATGGTCACTTTCATCATGATTTTATAAAATATTGTTTATGATGCAAATGTGAAAAGGTAGTTCCACAAATTGGGTGCCTTTTGCGTCCATTTGATATTTTAAGTAGAAATTAAGCACCAATATTGAATTGTAAAAGCCTGTTATATTAGATGAGGTGCACTTTAATGTAGACCACATGGAGAATTCATTAAAGCTCATTTAAAAGTCAAAAAAATATATGTACCAATTGCAGATTGAACCTTTAACAATTCCTACAGTACTGAATAACATATTGAAGTATATAACTTCAGTAGAATGCCCCTTAAAAAAACACACATTAGTTCAAGAACTGCATAGTTTGTGCCCCTGTTTTAAGACAGTACTCACTGGTGTTAATCAGATCTTCAGTCTCCTCCTCTTTCACTCCCAAAACGTCCTCCTTTTTTATTGAGATAGCCTCTCTCCCCCCAAAAGGTTCTTCCTCCTCTTTTGTAACATCCTCCTCCTCTTCTTTCAATGTGATAGCCTCCTCTTCATCCTTTTCATTCTGAAAGCTTCTACCTCCTCCTCTTCCACTGTGACAGCCTCTATCCCCTCTCCCTCTTTCACTCCAAACGGATCTTTCTCTTCTTTCACTGTAACATCCTCCTCCTCTTTCAATGTGATAGCCTCCTCTTCCTCTTTTATCATTCTGAAAACTTCTTCCTCTTCTTTCACTGTAACACCCTCCTCTTCTTCTTTCACGACAATGTTCAGCCCCAGAGCTTCTTTCTCCCTACAACAGACCTCCTCTTCTTTAGCAGGGGAGGAGTAGCTTAGCCAGCTCATGGTCGGGGATGTTAGCTAGCTAGCATTAGTGACTAGCCTAGTCTAGGCTCAGTATCAATCTTAACAAATTAGTACATTTAACAAGCAAATTACGTTTAAGTTAACTAAAAACACGGATTCATATACAAAAAAAATGATCAAAGAAGCTTCAATATGTCGGTTAAATGTTGGCTAGTAAGCTACCGAGGTGGCTGAATCAGTAGCCGTTTTGTTTTTGGAAGAAGCGTCCCGTCCACTAGAATATACGTTGCGCAAGAAGCATCAACCGAAATACTTACATCGCCATCTGCTGACTGGAGTGGGTAACGCAGTTATTCACCTCATTGTTTATTCTGGCAAAAGAAATCATGACAAATAATTTCAAAATGAGCAAATACATTTTAAATTAGAAAATACATTTTCTCTTACAGCCAATTCTTTCCTCTACACAAGATAATTACTTTCTTATGCCCATGGGGGAAATGTTTATTTGCAGCTCTGTGTACATACAACCATATAACCAAACATACAAAGGACATCAAGACAACTGCAGACAATAAATATGAGAATAGAAATAGTGGAATCATGGGTGATTCATAATGACTCAACTGTACACGATATATATATATATATACACACACATTATACACATCAGTACATTGCCAACCACATTGTCCAGTGTAGGCAGGCCTGCTGGACCTACTAGTGATTGTCATTCAGCAGCCTTATTGCCACTGGGATAAAGGACTGTTTGGTTCTGTTCCTGTTATGCCCTGTTGCCCGGCAACGTCGCCCCGAGGGGAGTAGCTCAAACTCCTTGTATAGAGGATGTCTGGGGTCCAACAGTACCTTGCAGGCTTTAGTGAGGGACGATGGCCCATGTTGACTCCCAACGCTTCCCGCAGTTGTGTCAAGATGGCTGGATGACCGTTGGGTGGTGGACCAGTCTTGATACACACGGGAAACTGTTGAGCGTGAAAAACCCAGCAGCGTTGCAGTTCTTGACTGAAACCGTGCGCCTGGCACCAACTACCTATAACCCCGTTCAAAGGCACTTCAATATTTGCTCTTGCCCATTCACCCTCTGAATGGCACACATACACAATCCATGTCTCAATTGTTTTCGAGGCTTAAACATCCTCTTTAAAAGGTGCACTGTGCAGAAATCTCTCCTCCATTTCCTGGTTGCTCAAATTCTATTAGTTTGTCTATGTTCAGTTTATGTGACAAAACAAGCAAGTACATTGTACCATCTAAACCGCTGTGAAATATATTTTCCATAACCCCCAAAACATTTTCAGCTGTTTGAAGCTGCAAAAACAAAAAGTAAAAAAATGTAAACACCGGAAGCATAGAAATAGCGCACATAGACCAGATCTACCACTTCTTAGACTTGCTTTCAATGAGAATGACAGATCTATAACTCACATTTCTATGTGAATTTGGTTGGTCAGTCTATGTCATGGAAACAGCAGGTGTTCTTAATGTTTTGTACACTCAGTGTACACAGTATATATTATTATAGGCTACTAAACTACATTTTCCAGTGGCACACTGACTCACCTAATGATGAAAATGAAGCCGGTGTACTCATCCTAGCAACAGCCTATCTCAAGATGAGCTACTTTGGAAAAAAACAGGACTGCTGTTCGCCAAAAAAATGGGAGTGGTTGAGAAAAAAATTTGGTTCTATTGGTTCTACGGACAGATTAGTCTTCTCTTTTCAGCAGTAGGCGTTTGCATTCCAAACTGTTAAGTTTTCCCGCGATTGTATTTTTGAAATGAGCCAAAGGCAAACCCTACAGCTGCAAACCAACCATAGAAATATAATCCATAGATGGGCAGTTTCCATTCAAGTCAGATCTGGCAGCCATTGCTAGTGTCCCCATGAGTTTAACAGTCAAATTGCCAGGGTTAGAGGTTACAAAACCCTTCTATGGATAATATGTATGAGGGGCACAACAAGCTGTATATTTGACGCGCATGCTGCCCAAATTGCAGCCTTCCCGACTGTAGGCGTACCGGAACCGCCAAAATAAAGGAAACACTAGAGGAAATGAGGGATACAAAATACTGTTTATGTTATGGTGGGCATTTTCCTGGCATGGTTTAGGACCACTAGTAGACTCTATGCCAAAATACTGTTTATGTTATGGTGTGCATTTTCCTGGCATGGTTTAGGATCACTAGTCGACTCTATGCCAAAATACTGTTTATGTTATGGTGTGCATTTTCCTGGCATGGTTTAGGACCACTAGTAGACTCTATGCCAAAATACTGTTTATGTTATGGTGTGCATTTTCCTGCCATGGTTTAGGACCACTAGTCGACTCTATGCCAAAATACTGTTTATGTTATGGTGGGCATTTTCCTGGCATGGTTTAGGACCACTAGTAGACTCTATGCCAAAATACTGTTTATGTCATGGTGTGCATTTTCCTGCCATGGTTTAGGACCACTAGTAGACTCTATGCCAAAATACTGTTTATGTTATGGTGTGCATTTTCCTGGCATGGTTTAGGACCACTAGTAGACTCTATGCCAAAATACTGTTTATGTTATGGTGTGCATTTTCCTGGCATGGTTTAGGACCACTAGTAGACTCTATGCCAAAATACTGTTTATGTTATGGTGTGCATTTTCCTGGCATGGTTTAGGACCACTAGTAGACTCTATGCCAAAATACTGTTTATGTTATGGTGTGCATTTTCCTGGCATGGTTTAGGATCACTAGTAGACTCTATGCCAAGGCCAATTAAATGTGCTCTAGCAGGTCTTGTTGGCCCAACACCAGCTTAAGACACTTTATGTTGGTGTTTCCTTTATTTTGGCAGTTACCTGTGTGTGTGCTTGGGATCAAACTTAACTTATGCTCTCTGGTGTATTTTGAACATTGAGAGCGGGCTCTTGTGACAAAAAAATAAAAATAAACAAATAACGTGATTATATGACTCACACATTAATTTATTATGCCGTTTATTTAATTTATTATTTTGTATTATTTATCAGTTAACCAATCAAGGCAGGTCGCGGCCGGCTACGAAAGAGCCTGGATTCGAACCAGGATCTCTAGTGGCACTGCGCCACTCGGGTTTTATAAAAATAAACCACTATGTGTGTTCAGGTGTTTACGGAGACCCCTCTGGCAGTATTTTTTCTAGATGTGAACACGATATCCCAAAAACACCAGATTTAATTGGTATTCGCCGCTGGGATGATGTAGCATCAAAATCAGCTCGGATACTTTGTGGCTGTGGTAACTAGATGCGATAACAGTTACGGACAAGATTGAATATAACTTGACTCCATCTGAGCAACAATGTCTTCAGAACAGGTGCTACAATTTGCATTGGCTATAATCCACATTGTTATATTGTGAATAAAAAATATTCACGTTGTCGGCCAGAAATAATGTCAAGGTAGCTAGCTACATGGTTGATAAAGCTACTGTGAATTTCCCTGCCTGGTACAGGATAGCAATATGACGATAGCTTTAGTACATTAGCTACCACGCAGTGTAAAATAATTACATTTTGGCCATCATAGCTCTGCATTCATGGAAAATAACCTTGGTTTGGCGTGCATTCAATCCTTTGCCCTTCTGACTCCTAGCTGTACTAGCTAGCTAATAACATTACTGGGATGGCCCCTTGATTCCCCAGAGCAATGGCTAATACCATTACTGGGATGGCCCCTTGATTCACCAGAGCAATGGCTAATACCATTACTGGGATGGCCCCTTGATTCCCCCAGAGCAATGGCTAATACCATTACTGGGATGGCCCCTTGATTCCCCAGAGCAATGGCTAATACCATTACTGGGATGGCCCCCTTGATTCTCCAGAGCAATGGCTAATACCATTACTGGGATGGCCCCTTGATTCTCCAGAGCAATGGCTAATACCATTACTGGGATGGCCCCTTGATTCTCCAGAGCAATGGCTAATACCATTACTGGGATGGCCCCTTGGTTCTCCAGAGCAATGACTAATCCCATTACTGGGATGGCCCCCTTGATTCTCCAGAGCAATGGCTATGAAGATGTGAATGGATTGTAGAAGTGTTATACTCGACTCCTCTGCATTAAAATCCTTATTGGTTATATAAAAGACCATGTAGTGAACATTACAATACAATCCTAATAACAGTGTTGTGTACATTTTTTTTTCTCTGTAGGATTCCAGTTTTGAAGAGCCGCAGACCGTCCAGGGGCACAGGCAGGGATGCAGAAAGAATTGGACAGGAAGACTTATCCAAAAATGCAGGATCAATGAGTTAGCCAGCTTACAGTGCCTTGGAAAAGTATTCATCCCCCTTGGCGTTTTTCCTATTTTGTTGCAATAGTTCTGCATGCTCAAGTTCTGTTTTTTTTGTGTCTTATTTCTTGTTTGTTTCACAATAACAAATATTTTGCATCTTCAAAGTGGTAGGCATGTTGTGTAAATCAAATGATACCAACCCCCCAAAAAATCCATTTTAATTCCAGGTTGTAAGGCAACAAAATAGGAAAAATGCCAAGGGGGGTGAATACCTTCGCAAGCCACTGTACTTGCCTTTTTAAAAATATATATATATAAGCTTTAAATGGTCTAATTGACTCAGTAACCAAGTTTAGATTTCCTAATGAACCAGAAATGTCATAGTTACTGCTTATTCTTTATCAAAGTTAGATGGCTAAGTTATTGATCCTGCCTTGCAGTATACCCCTCTCAATATTAATATGTACAGTGGGGAAAAAAGTATTTAGTCAGCCACCAATTGTGCAAGTTCTCCCACTTAAAAAGATGAGAGAGGCCTGTAATTTTCATCATAGGTACACGTCAACTATGACAGACAAAATGAGGAAATAAAATACAGAAAATCACATTGTAGGATTTTTAATGAATTTATTTGCAAATTATGGTGGAAAATAAGTATTTGGTCAATAACAAAAGTTTCTCAATACTTTGTTATATACCCTTTGTTGGCAATGACACAGGTCAAACGTTTTCTGTAAATCTTCACAAGGTTTTCATACACTGTTGCTGGTATTTTGGCCCATTCCTCCATGCAGATCTCCTCTAGAGCAGTGATGTTTTGGGGCTGTCACTGGGCAACACAGACTTTCAACTCCTCCAAATATTTTTTATGGGGTTGAGATCTGGAGACTGGCTAGGCCACTCCAGGACCTTGAAATGCTTCTTACGAAGCCACTCCTTCGTTGCCCGGGCGGTGTGTTTGGGATCATTGTCATGCTGAAAGACCCAGCCACGTTTCATCTTCAATGCCCTTGCTGATGGAAGGAGGTTTTCACTCAAAATCTCACGATACATGGCCCCATTCATTCTTTCCTTTACACGGATCAGTCGTCCTGGTCCCTTTGCAGAAAAACAGCCACAAAGCATGATGTTTCCACCCCCATGCTTCACAGTAGGTATGGTGTTCTTTGGATGCAACTCAGCATTCTTTGTCCTCCAAACACGACGAGTTGAGTTTTTACCAAAAAGTTCTATTTTGGTTTCATCAGACCATATGACATTCTCCCAATCCTCTTCTGGATCATCCAAATGCACTCTAGCAAACTTCAGACGGGCCTGGACATGTACTGGCTTAAGCAGGGGGACACGTCTGGCACTGCAGGACTTGAGTCCCCTGGCGGCGTAGTGTGTTACTGATGGTAGGCTTTGTTACTTTGGTCCCAGCTCTCTGCAGGTCATTCACTAGGTCCCCCCGTGTGGTTCTGGGATTTTGCTCACCGTCCTTGTGATCATTTTGACCCCACGGGTGAGATCTTGCGTGGAGCCCCAGATCGAGGGAGATTATCAGTGGTCTTGTATGTCTTCCATTTCCTAATAATTGCTCCCACAGTTGATTTCTTCAAACCAAGCTGCTTACCTATTGCAGATTCAGTCTACCCAGCCTGCTGCAGGTCTACAATTTTGTTTCTGGTGTCCTTTGACAGCTCTTTGGTCTTGGCCATAGTGGAGTTTGGAGTGTGACTGTTTGAGGTTGTGGACAGGTGTCTTTTATACTGATAACAAATTCAAACAGGTACCATTAATACAGGTAACGAGTGGAGGACAGAGGAGCCTCTTAAAGAAGAAGTTACAGGTCTGTGAGAGCCAGAAATCTTGCTTGTTTGTAGGTGACCAAATACTTATTTTCCACCATAATTTGCAAATAAATTCATAAAAAAATCCTACAATGTGATTTTCAGGATTTTTTTTTCTCAATTTGTCTGTCATAGTTGACGTGTACCTATGATGAAAAATTACAGGCCTCATCTTTTTAAGTGGGAGAACTTGCACAATTGGTGGCTGACTAAATACTTTTTTCCCCCACTGTACATTATGAATAAATACTGTTAGAATAGGGATTGTTATTTTTTCCTGTCTGTTCCTTTATTACATGTAGATTGACCATATATTCCCTTAAAGCCACATTCTGTAAGATACATTTGCAACTCAAATGTAAACAATATATTATTTGTAGTGCACACTCAGTCACACAGATACAAACGCACACATAGAAAACCCAGAGCCAGTTTGAAAATTACCATTTAATCACAGAGAGCGTACAAATTGAAACTGTCGTGCTCGCTATTAAAACTGACCTAACTCATTTTCAATGAATGTCTTTAGATAAAAAGACTAACATACAAATGTATTGTTAAATAGGCTTTTAAAAAGGCCCAGTGCAGTCAAAAACACGTTATATAAATCTTTCCACACTGAGGTTGGAATAACACTGTGATATAGTGAATATGATGATAATGCCCTTTTAATGTAAGAGCTGTTTGAAAAGACCGCCTGAAGTTTCAGCCTGTTTTGGTGGGATGGAGTTTTGGTCCCGCTTGACATCATCATCAGGCAGTAAATTAGTTAATAGACCAATAAGAAAGAGAGTTCCAAACCTCTCTGCCAATAACATTTACATTTACATTTTAGTCATTTAGCAGACGCTCTTATCCAGAGCGACTTACAGTTAGTGAATACATATATATATTTTTTTATACTGGCCCCCCGTGGGAATCGAACCCACAACCCTGGCGTTGCAAACGCCATGCTCTATCAACTGAGCTACATCCCCTGCCGGCCATTCCCTCCCCTACCCTGGACGACGCTGGGCCAATTGTGCGCCGCCATGAGTCTCCCGGTCGCGCCGGCTGCGACAGAGCCTGAATTCGAACCAGGATCTCTAGTGGCACAGCTAGCACTGCGATGCAGCGCCTTAGACCACTGTGCCACTCAGGAGACATAATAACAGCTAGTTCAGTCCCCCCCGACTCAGACCACTCCCACACATTGCTAGCAAAATTCTTGCTTGAGAAATTGCTCTTTGCTAAGAAGCACTTTTTGTTTTGTCAATTTTAATTGAAAACAATCACAATAAGGTACCTAATTGTTACCCAGAAATGATTTGATATTGAGATTATTATTTTTTTAACGGCTGCATTGTACCTTTAAAGCTTAGTTGAAACAATAACTAAGCAGTCACTCTGCCTCTGTTTTGGTAAAAGGCTGAGGGATGGGCCTGGAGGAATGTAACCGTTATCAAAATCATAGACAGAGCTATGGATGCAAGGACTGACCTTCCATGACATCAACATTATAGTTTTTAACCATGTTGAGGCGATACAGTGTTGGTTTACATTTACATTGTTTGCAAACATTGCAACAAATCAAGTATTTATTTTGGAATCTGAGTGTGACAGTTGAACTAAGCTCATGAGGCATTTATAAGTTATATTCGTCAAGAATCAATGAGTACGTATCATTAATTTACAAGTCAAAAGATGTATGTAGCAACTAAGGATTCTAGCTTCAACCAAGTTGATTTTATGTAACATGAACAAAAACACTAATTCTCAAGTCAAAAACATAAGACAGAACATAGCTTTTTCATTCTCTCATGTGCTTTCAAGCACCATAACCGGGTAAAAGTCTTTCCACACCGGGAGCAGTGGTAGGGCTTCTCTCCGGTGTGTGTCCTCTCATGCTCTCTTAGGCTCCCTAACTGGGTAAAACTCTTTCCACAATGAGAGCACAATGGTTTTTCGCCTGTGTGTATTTTTTTCATGCGCTTTCAAATGACAACGCTGGATAAATCTCTTTCCACACTGAGAGCATTTGAAAGGCCTCTCTACAGAGTGTGTTCTCTCATGTTTTTTCAGGTCCCATGGTGATAAAAACATATTTTCACACTGGGAGCAGTGATATAGCTTCTCTACAGCGTGTGTTCTTTTATGCCTTTTCAAGTTCCCTAAATGGGTAAAACTCTTTCCACACAGGGAGCAATAGTAAGGCTTCGGCTCCTGTGTGTGTCCTCTCATGCTCTTTCAGTTGCCCTGACCAGCTAAAACTCTTTCCACACTGGGAGCAGAGGTAAGGCTTCTCCCCCTGTGTGTGTTCTCTTATGTGATTTCAGGGCTGCTGATGAAACATATCTGTTTTCACACTGGGAGCAGTGGTAGGGCTTCTCCCCTGTATGTGTCATTTCATGCATTTTCAGTTTCCTTAACTGAATAAAACCTTTTCCACACTGGGAGCAGTAATAAGACTTCTCCCCTGTGTGCGTTCTCTTGTGTTCTTTCAGGTGGCCTAACCGGATAAAACTCTTTCCACACTGGGAGCAGTGATGAGGCTTCTCCCCTGTGTGTGTCCTCTCATGTTCTTTTAGGTTCCATAACCTTGTAAAACTCTTTCCACACTGGGAACATTGGTAGGGCTTTTTCTCCTGTTTGTGTACTCTCATGCACTTTAAGGTTCCCTAACTTGGTAAAACTCTTTTCACACTTGGAATAGTGGCGTCGTCTCGCTGGTTTGGATGTCTCTGGTTCTTCTGAAAGACACTTTCCACTGTCTGAGTTAGAGTCTTGTCTCTCTCCTGCCAAAGACAAATAGAGTATTTAGTTAAATACTAAACTGAGACCTGAAATAAACCTGAATGATACCTGGTTTAATCCAGACTAGGTCTCTCAAAACCTGAGTTCAGTTTTGAGAACATTTAATTAAAAACAATACATCCTGTTCGGGTTCCACTGGCAGGCACTGAAATGCGTCACTTTCTTTGAAAAATAACTATGAATTAGCAGACTTATTTTCAAATAATTTTCAACACATAGCCCAATGTTAAGGTGTGAGAGGTTCACTGTAGCTAGCTAGCGTAATCTGTCTGTTCACAATTCACCTGTGGGAAGGAACATGGCTGCTCTCAACACCCGACAACAGAAAGAGTTGGCCACTACTATCCAAGAGATTGTTCGTGAGGTAATTATCTCTGCCCTCGACTTGCAATTAAAACCGATAAATTAATCTCTTGCACTGCTCACTTCTAAAGTGGATACCCACTCAACGAAAGTGGAACGTTTGGAGACAGCAGCCAATGTGACAGAGTGGCGACTCCACCGAACTTAGCTAGAAGGGAAAATCAATCTCCTAAAAAAAGATAACAGAATCACTTGAAAAGCATTCCGGTAAATTCAATGGACCCGTTGTGGAAGCGGGCAACCCAACTTCCTCAAAGCAATATTTTCTATGAACTGTTTGGGCAGGACAAGCTGGATCCACACCGCTGATAAACATCCTCTCCGGGAACCGATCTCTGTGAATGATTGTACAAATCCACAGTTTTTTAAAAGTCAAACTACAAATTGTTAAACCTCGCAGCGGAATCGGAGAAGAGGATCAGTATCTACCCAGATCTGAGTGCTGAACTGCTGAAACAGAAGGAGACTTTTACAACGAGGTGAGATCCCAGATCTGAGTGTTGAACTGCTGAAACAGAAGGAGACTTTACAACGAGGTGAGATCCCAGATCTGAGTGCTGAACTGCTGAAACAGAAGGAGACTTTTACAACGAGGTGAGACCCCAGATCTGAGTGCTGAACTGCTGAAACAGAAGGAGACTTTTACAACGAGGTGAGATCCCAGATCTGAGTGCTGAACTGCTGAAACAGAAGGAGACTTTTACAACGAGGTGAGATCCCAGATCTGAGTGCTGAACTGCTGAAACAGAAGGAGACTTTTACAACGAGGTGAGATCCCAGATCTGAGTGCTGAACTGCTGAAACAGAAGGAGACTTTTACAACGAGGTGAGATCCAAGCTACGCCAGCTAAACCTGAGATGAGGCTTCATCCACCCGGAAAAAAACTCACCTTGACCTTCCAGAACACAACAAACACGTTCTCCACTGCCAGGGGAGGTTCAAGACTTCTTCGAGAAGCACTTCAAAACCCAAAACACACAAGGAGGACGAGCCGACAGATCAAGGCCGATGGCTATGATGCTGTCCACGGCATAAAGACAATGATGACACCCCTCAATGGGGTAAAAGGTACTCTACTACTACTATTATTACTGAACATTGGACTTGGTTATTATTTTGTTGTCTGTGGTCCAGGACTTGGTTATTATTATGTTGTCTGTGGTCCAGAACTTGGTTATTATTATGTTGTCTGTGGTCCAGGACTTGGTTATTATTATGTTGTCTGTGGTCCAGGACTTGGTTATTATTATGTTGTCTGTGGTCCAGGACTTGGTTATTATTATGTTGTCTGTGGTCCAGGACTTGGTTATTATTATGTGGTCTGTGGTCCAGGACTTGGTTATTATTAGGTTGTCTGTGGTCCAGGACATTCAGACAATGATGACTCCATGCCAACTAATGAAAAACACACAATACATTGAAGTGTCATACAGTGGGGTTACTTTCTTGTGGGGCTACAACACATTGCATTCCTAAACTGTTTAGGATAAGATGGCCAGTCCCATTTGGTCTAAACTGTTGAGGAGAG
The DNA here is from genome assembly GCF_020615455.1 of Coregonus clupeaformis. Taxonomy (NCBI): domain Eukaryota; kingdom Metazoa; phylum Chordata; class Actinopteri; order Salmoniformes; family Salmonidae; genus Coregonus; species Coregonus clupeaformis. The sequence goes on along the minus strand of NW_025535223.1, from coordinate 84,135 downwards.
ATGGCCAGTCCCATATGGTCTAAACTGTTGAGGAGAGATGGCCAGTCCCATATGGTCTAAACTGTTGAGGAGAGATGGCCAGTCACATATGGTCTAAACTGTTGAGGAGAGATGGCCAGTCCCATATGGTCTAAACTGTTGAAGAGAGATGGCCAGTCCCATATGGTCTAAACTGTTGAGGAGAGATGGCCAGTCCCATATGGTCTAAACTGTTGAGGAGAGATGGCCAGTCACATATGGTCTAAACTGTTGAGGAGAGATGGCCAGTCCCATATGGTCTAAACTGTTGAGGAGAGATGGCCAGTCCCATATGGTCTAAACTGTTGAGGAGAGATGGCCAGTCACATATGGTCTAAACTGTTGAGGAGAGATGGCCAGTCCCATATGGTCTAAACTGTTGAGGAGAGATGGCCAGTCCCATATGGTCTAAACTGTTGAGGAGAGATGGCCAGTCCCATATGGGCCAAACTGTTGAGGAGAGACGGCCAGTCCCATATGGTCTAAACTGTTGAGGAGAGATGGCCAGTCCCATATGGGCCAAACTGTTGAGGAGAGATGGCCAGTCCCATATGGGCCAAACTGTTGAGGAGAGATGGCCAGTCCCATATGGTCTAAACTGTTGAGGAGAAGATGGCCAGTCCCATATGGGCCAAACTGTTGAGGAGAGATGGCCAGTCCCATATGGGCCAAACTGCTGAATGTATCTTCATTATTGTGAAGCTATAGATTATAGACAAGGGGCGGGTTCTGGGTGGGGAACGACCAATGGGTGGGCAGGGAAGGGGGAATGGTTCACAGGGGGGCGGGTTCTGGGTGGGGAACGACCAATGGGTGGGTTTCCCTGTGGGTCCTGCTTCTTGTTTCACACCCACGGTTTTATTAACATTAAAGATAAATTACATCATTAATAATACATTCATTAATAATACGCTAGCTATTCTCTCCTGGAATTTTAAAGCCCTAAACCGTCCTATTAAATGTTCTAAATGTCTTGATATCCTAGAAAAAGCTTTGTTTTCTTTAATCAAGAAAATAGAAATTCGACATACACTACTACGCGGAGAAAAGTATGTGGACACACCTTCAAATGAGTGGATTCGGCTATTTCAGCCACACGTTGCTGACAGGAGTATAAACTTGAGCACACAGCCATGCAACATCCATAGACAAACATTGGCAGTAGAATGGACTTAATGAAGAGCTCAGTGACTTTCAATGTGGCACTGTCATAGGATGCCACCTTTCCAACAAGTCAGTTCGTCACATTTCTGCCCTGCTAGAGCTGCCCCGGTCAACTGTATGTGCTGTTATTGTGAAGTGGAAACATCTTGCCCCGGTCAACTGTATGTGCTGTTATTGTGAAGTGGAAACATCTAGAAGTAACAACGGCTCAGCCGCCAAGTGGTAGGCCACACAAGCTCACAGAACGGGACCGTACAGAAGCGCGTAGTGCATAAAAATCGTCTGTTTTCGAGCTGCAACACTCACTACCAAGTTCCAAACTGCCTCTGGAAGCAACGTCAGCACAATAACTGTTCGTTGGGAGTTTCATGAAATGGGTTTCCATGGCCGAGCAGCCGCACACAAGCCTAAGATCACCATGCGCAATGCCAAGCGTCGGCTGGAGTGGTGTAAAGCTCTCCGCTATTGGACTCTGGAGCAGTGGAAATGCGTTCTCTGGAGTGATGAATCATCTGGCAGCCCGACTGACAAATCTGGGTTTGGCGGATGCCAGGAGAACGCTTACCTGCCCCAATGCATAGTGCCAACTGTAAAGTTTGGTGGAGGAGGAATAATGGTCTGGGGCTGTTTTTGACATCCTCAGCCCCAGCTGTGCCCTGGACACCATATGTGAATTGATTGCCCCCCATTTATCCTCTGAGTTTGTACTGCTTGGTGACCTAAATTGGGATATGCTTAATACCCCAGCCATCCTACAATCCAAGCTAGATGCCCTCAACCTCACGCAAATTATCAACGAACCTACCAGGTACAACCCTAAATCCTTAAACATGGGTACCCTCATAGATATCATCCTGACTAACATACCCTCTAAATACACCTCAGCTGTCTTCAACCAGGATCTCAGCGATCACTGCCTTATTGCCTGCGTCCGTAACGGGTCTGCGGTCAAACGACCACCCCTCATCACTGTCAAACGCTCCCTAAAACACTTTAGCGAGGGAGGCCTTCCTAATTGACCTGGCCCAGGTATCCTGGATGGATATAGATCTCATTCCGTCAGTAGAGGATGCCTGGTTGTTCCTTAAAAGTAATTTCCTCTCAATCTTAAATAAACATGCCCCATTCAAAAATACAGAACTAAGAACCGATATAGCCCCTGGTTCTCCTCAGACTTGACTGCCCTTGACCAGCACAAAAACATCCTGTGGCGTACAGCATTAGCATCAAATAGCCCCCGCGATATGCAACTTTTCAGGGAAGTTAGGAACCAATATACACAAGCAGTCAGGAAAGCAAAGGCTAACTTTTTCAAACAGAAATTTGCATCCTGTAGCACTAACTCCAAAAAGTTTTGGGACACTGTAAAGTCCATGGAGAATAAGAGCACTTCCTCCCAGCTGCCCACTGCACTGAGGCTAGGAAACACTATCACCACCGATAAATCTACAATAATCGAGAATTTCAACAAGCATTTTGCTACAGCTGGCCATGCTTTCCATCTGGCTACCACTAACCCGGCCACCAACTCTGCACCCTCTGCTGCAACTTGCCCATGCCCCCCGCTTCTCCTTCACACAAATTCAGACAGCTGATGTTTTGAAAGCGCTGCAAAATCTGGACCCCCTACAAATCAGCTGGGCTAGACAATCTGGACCCTTTCTTTCTAAAACTAGCCGCCGAAATTGTCGCAACCCCTATTACTAGTCTGTTCAACCTCTCTTTCATAACGTCTGAGATCCCCAGAGATTGAAAGCTGCCGCGGTCATCCCCCTCTTCAAAGGGGGTGACACTCTAGATCCAAACTGCTACAGACCTATATCCATCCTGCCCTGCCTTTCGAAAGTATTCGAAAGCCAAGTTAACAAACAGATCACCGACCATTTCGAATACCACCGTACCTTCTCCGCTATGCAATCCGGTTTCCGAGCTGGTCACGGTGCACTTCAGCCACGCTCAAGGTCCTAAACGATATTATAACCACGATTGATAATAGACAGTACTGTGCAGCCGTCTTCATCGACCTGGCCAAGGCTTTCGACTCTGTCAACCACCGTATTCTTATTGGCAGACTAAATAGCCTTGGTTTCTCAAATGACTGCCTCGCCTGGTTCACCAACTACTTCTCAGATAGAGTTCAGTGTGTCAAATCGGAGGGCATGTTGTCTGGACCTATGGCAGTCTCTATGGGGGTGCCACAGGGTTCAATTCTTGGGCCGACACTTTTCTCCGTGTATATCAATGATGTCGCTCTTGCTGCTGGTGACTCTCAGATCCACCTCTCGCAGAGACTGACACCATTTTGTATACATCTGGCCCTTCATTGGACACTTTGTTAACAAACTCCAAACGAGCTTCAATGCCATACAACAATCCTTCAGTAGCCTTCAACTGCTCTTAAACACTAGTAAAACTAAATGCATGCTTTTCAATCGAACGCTGCTAGCACCCGCTCACCCGACTAGAATCACCACTCTCGACGGGTCTGACCTAGAGTATGTGGACAACTACAAATATCTAGGTGTCTGGTTAGACTGTAAACTCAACTTCCACACTCACATAAAGAATCTCCAATCCAAAGTTAAATCTAGAATCGGCTTCCTATTTCGCAACAAAGCCTCCTTCACTCATGCTGCAAACATGCCCTCGTAAAACTGACTATCCTACCGATCCTTGACTTCGGCAATGTCATTTACAAAATAGCCTCCAACACTCTACTCAGCAAATTGGATGTAGTCTATCACAGTGCCATCCGTTTTGTCTCCAAAGCCCCATACACTACCCACCACTGTGACCTGTACGCTCTTGTTGGCTGGTCCTCACTACATGTTCGTCGTCAAACCCACTGGCTCCAGGCCATCTATAAATCACTGCTAGGCAAATCCCCGCCTTATCTTAGCTCATTGGTCACCATAGCAGCACCCACCCGTAGTCTGCGCTCCAGCAGGTATATCTCACTGGTCATTCCCAAAGCCAACACCTCCTTTGGCCGCCATTCCTTCCAGTTCTCTGCTGCCAATGACTGGAAACGAATTGCAAAAATCTCTGAAGCTGGAGACTCTTATCTCCCTCAATAACTTTAAGCATCAGTTGTCAGAGCACCTTACCGATCACTGCACCTGTACACAGCCCATCTGAAATTAGCCCACCCAACTACCTCATCCCTATATTGTTATTTATTTTGCTCTTTTGCACCCCAGTATCTCTATTTGCACATAATCTCTTGCACATCTAGCATTCCAGTGTTAATACTATTGTAATTATTCTGCACTATAGCCTATTTATTGCCTTACCTCCATAACTTGCTACATTTGCACACACTGTATATATATTTTCTGTTGTATTTCTGACTTTATGTTTTTTTTACCCCATATGTAACTCTGTGTTGTTTTTATTGCACTACTTTGCTTTATCTTGGCCAGGTCGCAGTTGTAAATGAGAACCTGTTCTCAACTGGCTTACCTGGTTAAATAAAGGTGAAATAAAAATAAATAAAAAAAAGACAATTCTGTGCATCCAACTTTGTGGTAACAGTTTAGGGAAGGCCCTTTCCTGTTTCAGCATGACAATGCCCCGTGCACAAAGCGAGGTCCATACAGAAATTGTTTGTCGAGATCAGTGTGGAAGATCTTGACTAGCCTGCACAGAGCCCTGACCTCAACCCCTTCGAACACCTTTGGGATGAATTGGACGCCGACTGCGAGCCAGGCCTAATCGCCCAACATCAGTGCCCGACCTCACTAATGCTCTTGTAGCTGAATGGAAGCAAGTCCCCAAAGCAATGTTCCAACATCTAGTGGAAAGCCTTCCCAGAAGAGTGGAGGCTGTTATAGCAGAAAAGGGGGGACCAACTCCATATTAATGCCCATGATTTTGGAATGAGATGTTCGACGAGCGTGTGTCCACACACTTTTGGCAATGTAGTGTATGAGCCTGTCTGACCACCACGCGTACTACTGACAACTTCACATTGGAGAATCTCCTAGAAGAGTCACAAGATGGTGTTTTAACATTTAATTACTACAAAATTCTACAGTCTGTGATGAATTTGAAATGAAACTAAATGAATTCATAACGATCAATAATAATTCTGTCGATGACCCCTGGATTCTATGGGACGCCACCAACGTTTTTATTAAAAATAATGCAACTGCATTTGCATCTGGGTTGAATAAATCACAATTAAAAGAAGATATCAGAATTGGAAAAGTTGTTAACTGTGTTCGAGCTTTTCTCAACAAACACTATTTACAGACCTGGTAGCTATTACTCTTTCAGAAGTCAAGACAGAACTTAATTTATTGATAAGACAGAGAGCAGAATTTGCCATCCATCAAGTGTCTCAACCATTACTTCCTGGTCATCGTCCCAGTCCTTTACTGGCCAACCAGCAACGCAGTAATGATCAATTAGCTAACATAGCAACTATTGAATCTGAAACAGGGGAATTACTATCAGACCCCAAATTAATAAATCAAAGATTCTCCCGGTTCTATAAAGAACTGTACACCTTTGATTGTAAATCCACACCAAGCCAGACTAAGTCATTTCTAAAATAATTAAAAACTCCTCTTCTCTCAACAGAGGAAGCCAGCTCGCTGGGAGCCCAAATCTCTCTCAATGAACTCAAAAGGGCATGAATAAAGGAAACATCATCTGGATGGAACAGTATTCCTCCTGAGGTCTATTTAAAAATGTTGGTGTCAATTAGGTCCACTATTGCCCGAAATGATTAATACAGCCTGGTTCATTTGGGAGAGATGTGAATACAGCACTAATTACGCTTTTACTATACTGAACAAAAATATAAACACAACATGCAACAATTCCAAAGATTTTACTGAGTTACAGTTCATATGAGGAAATCAGTCAATTGAAATTAATTCATTAGGCCCTAATCACAGATACCTTAAAAAGAAAAAGGGCCTCAGGATCTCGTCACGGTATTTCTGTGCATTCAAATTGCCATAGATAAAATTGAAATTTGCTTGTTGTCCGTAGCTTATGCCTGCCCATACCATAACCCCACAGCAACCATGGGGCACTCTGTTCACAACGTTGACATCAACAACCGCTCGCCCACACGTGTTGGTCTGCAGTTGTGAGGCCTGTTGGACGTACTGCCAAAATATTTTATTTTCCCCAGAACAAGGTGCACCTGTGTAATGATCATGCTGTTAAATCAGCTTCTCGATATGCCACACCTGTCAGGTGGATGGATTATCTTGGCAAAGGAGAAATGCTCACTAACAGGGATGTAAACAAATTTGTTCACAATATTTAAGAGAAATAAGATTTTTGTGAGTCTGAAAAATGTATTGGATATTTTATTTCAGATCATGAAACATGGGACCAACACTTTACATGTTGCATTTATATTTTTGTTCAGTGTATTAATAAAAAGGTAAGGACGCCACCCAGTGTTCTCACTATCGCCCCCTATCTGATAAACAGATATTCATCTGTTGCCAAAATGTTGTAGTCCCATCTCGAGACTTACCCACATTGGCCCAAACGAACCAAAGTGGGTTTGTTTAAAAATAGTTCATCCTCGGATAATCTCTGTCGACTATTCCAGATCTTAGATCTTCTTCATCAGAAACAACAGCACCTAGGGCTGTATTATCTCTCCATGCAGAGAACGTTTTAGATAGACTAGAATGGACATATCTCTGGTCTGTCGTGGAACATATGGACTAGAATGGACATATCTCTGGTCTGTCGTGGAACATATAGACTAGAATGGACATATCTCTGGTCTGTCGTGGAACATATAGACTAGAATGGACATATCTCTGGTCTGTCGTGGAACATATGGACTAGAATGGACATATCTCTGGTCTGTCGTGGAACATATGGACTAGAATGGACATATCTCTGGTCTGTCGTGGAACATATAGACTAGAATGGACATATCTCTGGTCTGTCGTGGAACATATGGACTAGAATGGACATATCTCTGGTCTGTCGTGGAACATATGGACTAGAATGGACATATCTCTGGTCTGTCGTGGGAACATACGGACTAGAATGGACATATCTCTGGTCTGTCGTGGAACATATGGACTAGAATGGACATATCTACATTTTACATTTTACATTTTAGTCATTTAGCAGACGCTCTTATCCAGAGCGACTTACAGTTAGTGAATACATATTTATTTTTTATACTGGCCCCCCGTGGGAATCGAACCCACAACCCTGGCGTTGCAAACGCCATGCTCTATCAACTGAGCTACATCCCTGCCGGCCATTCCCTCCCCTACCCTGGACGACGCTGGGCCAATTGTGCGCCGCCCATGAGTCTCCCGGTCGCGGCCGGCTGCGACAGAGCCTGGATTCGAACCAGGATCTAGTGGCACAGTTAGCGATGCAGTGCCTTAGACCACTGCGCCACTCAGGAGTCTTGTCTCTCATATCTCTGGTCTGTCGTGGAACATATGGACTAGAATGGACATATATCTGGTCTGTCGTGGAACATATGGGAATTGGCTAAAATGTAATTAATATAATTAAAATACTATATGCCAAATCCCTCAGCCATAGTTCTAACAGGCAATAACTGCTCCGCTTCATTCAGAAACACTAAAAGCAGCAGACAAGGCGATCCAATTTCGCCTCTTTTTATTCATATTATTCATGAGCCCCTGGCCCAGGCAATTCGTAAATCGAAGGAAATAACACACATTTTCCTCAACATTTACTGATCACTTCATTGCATTACGTGCAGACGATATTTTACTACATCTAGACAATGTATCTCAAACACTCCCAAACGCATTGAAGATCTAGTCGGGGTGGGAAACATGGTTTCTGGGTGTGGAGGGAGGATGTGGGCGGGTGGGGACTGAGGGGGGTAATGGGGTTGGGGTTTTCTTTGATTGTTTTTGTATCTGTAACCCCCCTCAGATTATTTTGTTTGTTTGTAACTAAATAAAAGTTTGGTCACAAAAAAAATAGAAACTTGTGCCCGTCATAATAATTTGAATAATGTAGAGTTTCAACTCTAATCTTGTTCTCATGGAATTAAATGTCTTTAGGCTGAGCAGAGCTCTACAGTAATAGAGGACAGCAGTAGTTCAATCAATGTCATAGGCTGCATTTGATCCATTGTTAACGTTTTGTTAGTTGTTTAATGGTATACACATCTTACATTGTAGCTTTAATAATTCCTACAGCAGAGAACATATTGAAGTATAGAACTTCAGTAGAACGCCCCTGTTTTTAAGATGGTACTCACTGGTGTTAATCACATCTCCAGACTTCTCTTCTTCCTCCTCTTTCACTGTGACAGTAATCTCCTCTTCTTCTTTCACTCTTTCAACTGCATCCTCCTCTTTCGCCTCCTCTTTGACTCTGAACGTTTCTTCTTCTTCTTTCACTGTAACAACTTCTTCTTCTTTCACTGTAACTTCTTCCTCTTCTTTCACGGTAACAGCTTCACCCTCTACTTCTTTTTTAACTGTGACAGCCTCCTCTTCTTTCTCCTCTTTCACGAGGGCTTCTTTCTCTGTCCAGCAGACCTCCTCTTCTTTAGCAGGAGGAGAGTAGCTTAGTGAGCTCATGGTCGGGAATGTTAGCTAGCTAGTTAGCATTAGCCTAGTGTTACTTAGCCAGATAGCTAATAACGTAAATAGTAAAAAAAAAATATATATATATAGTAAATTAAATGGAGTAACTGGTAAATACAGACTGTGGGTTTAAAACACTGATGTTAATATACACAAAAATGGTCTAAAGTTGATCGGTTTTATGTTTTCTAGCAAGCTGCGGAGGTTGTGGTGGTTGAATCAGTTGTCGTTGTTGAAGATGCGTCCTGTGCCGTCCACTATATTACACGTCACGCTAAGAGCATCACCTGAAAGACTCACATCGCCATCTGCTGACTGGAGTGGGAAACGCAGTTTGGAAAATATTCACTACATTGTTCATATTGGCTAAAATATAAAATAAACTGATACGTTTTCTCTTACTTCTTACAGATAATACTTTCCTATATACAGATATAGAAGCTGAATAGAAATATAAGCTGAAAATAAACACATGTAAAGTGTTGTCCAATGTTTCATGAGCTGAAATAAATGATCCCAGAAATGTTCCATACGCACAAAAAAAGCTGATTTCTCGCAAATGTTGTGCACAAATTACTTTCCATCCCTGTTAGTGAACATTTGTCCTTTGTCAACAAAACGAAGGAGTTGGTCGTCGACTTTAGGAGACAGCAGAGGGAACACCCCCCTTATCCACATCAACGGGACCACAGTGGAGAAGGTGAAAAGCTTCAAGTTTCCTCGGGGTACACATCACTGACAATCTGAAATGGTCCACCCACGCAGACAGTGTGGTGAAGAAGGCGCTGTTCAACCTCAGGAGGCTGAAGACATTTGGCTTGGCCCCTAAGACCCTCACATACTTTTACAGATGCACCACTGAGAGCATCCTGTCGGGCTGTATCACTACCTGGTACGGTAACAGCACCGGCCGCAACCGCAGGGCTCTTCAGAGGGTGGTGCGGTCTGCCCAACGCATCACCGGGGGCACACTGCCTGCCCTCCAGGACATCTACAGCACCCAATGTCACAGGAAGGCCAAAACAACCATCAAAGACATCACCCACCCGAGCCATGGCCTGTTCACCACGCTATCATCCAGAAGGCGAGGTCAGTACAGGTGCATCAAAGCTGGGACCGAGACTGAAAAACAGCTTCTATCTCAAGGCCATCAGTCTGTTAAATAGCCATCACTAGCCGGCCTCCACCCAGTACCCTGACCTGAACTTAGTCACTGTCACTGCCGGCTACCACCCGGTTACTCAACCCTGCACCTTAGAGGCTGCTGCCCTATGTACATAGACATGGAATCACTGGTCACTTTAATAATGGAACACTGGTCACTTTAATAATGTTTACATACTGCATTCTACTGTATTCTAGTCAATGCCACTCCGACATTGCTCGTCCTAATATTTATAACATCTGCTAAATATGTGTATGTGACCAATAACATTTAATTGGATTTGATTTGAAGATAATCCATCCACCTGACAGGTGTGGCATATCAAGAAGCTGATTAAACAGCATGATCATTACACAGATGGACCTTGTGCTGGGGACAATAAAAGGCCACTCTGGGCCTCCCGAGTGGTGCAGTGGTCGAAGGCTCTGCATCGCAGTGCCTGAGGCGTCACTACAGACCCGGGTTCCATCCCAGGCGGTGTGGCAGCCGGCTGCGACCGGGAGACCCATGAGGCGGCGCACAATTGGCCCAGCGTCATCCGGGTTTGGGGAGGGTTTGGCCGGCCTGGATGTTCTTGTCCCATCGTGCTCTTGTGACTCCTTGTGGCGGGACGGGCACCTGCAAGCTGACTTTGGTCGCCAGTTATACAGCGTTTCCTCCGACACATTGGTGCGGCTGGCTTCCGGGCTAAGCGAACAGTGTGTCAAGAAGCAGTGCGTCTAAGCAGGGTCGTGTTTCGGAGGACGCATGGCTCTCGACCTTCGCCTCTCCCGATGTCCGTACGGGAGTTGCAGCGGTGGGACAAGACTGTAACTACCAATTGGATATCACGAAATTGGGGAGAAAAAGGGGTAAAAAGTACACCAAAAAAAAAGGCCACTCTAAAATGTGCCGTTTTGTCACACAACACAATGCCACAGATGTCTCATGTTTTGAGGGAGCGTGCAATTGGCATAATGACTGCAGGAATGTCCACCAGAGCTGTTGCCAGAGAATTGAATGTTCGTTTCTCTACCATAAGCCACCTCCGGACGCCCACATGCCTTACATGACTCATCAAGGTCCCCTGGTACCAGTTGAAAAAATTAATGGAAGTTTATATGGAGACTGTTTAGTGTCTAAAATAAGGGGTTAAATAAAGAAAGAAAAATGTTTCCTGATCTTTCTTATATCTCTCAGATATAGGATAGACACTTCAGAACAAACTTCCTTTCGATTTTGTTTTGGGACTCTGTTGTTCCATGTAGTGAACATGTTATTCAATGTGTTTGTAATGTGGCTAATAGTAGTAAGGCCAAATATATATATATATTTTTATACTTCAAGTGGTCTTAAAATTCCAAATCAAATAGCAAAATGATACTTGGTATGACCTTCTTAGTAGGCTGTTCTACTCCCCTCCCCTTTAACACCAGCTCTAACAGGGATCCTCCCTACAGGCTGTTCTACTCCCCTCCCCTTTAACACCAGCTCTAACAGTGGTCCTCCCTATAGGCTGTTCTACTCCCCTCCCCCTTTAACACCAGCTCTAACAGTGGTCCTCCCTACAGCCTGTTCTACTCCCCTCCCCTTTAACACCAGCTCTAACAGTGGTCCTCCCTAACAGGCTGTTCTACTCCCTCCCCTTTAACACCAGCTCTAACAGTGGTCCTCCCTACAGCCTGTTCTACTCCCCTCCCCTTTAACACCAGCTCTAGCAGTGGTCCTCCCTACAGCCTGTTCTACTCCCTCCCCCTTTAACACCAGCTCTAACAGTGGTCCTCCCTACAGCCTGTTCTACTCCCCTCCCCTTTAACACCAGCTCCTGCCACAACAAAAGAGGATTGCTCTGAAGAGTTCCTGCTGGATACAGGTCATTCAAATATCACACACATACTAACTCATTCGGTCTCACACACACACACACAACATTTTTGGCCGTTTATTTTTCAGAACTCCATTGTAGCGTTCTACAATTCCAGAACATTCCGGGTGAAACGGTACATGCACATTTCTCTTAAATGGCAACCTGTCACACAGTTCTTTCGTTACCTTTGATGTAAAATCGTGGAACAATATTGTGGAACAGGCATTTGGCCTCAGTCCTTGCTTCCTCATTTGATGTAGAGGATTTGGAGCAACTGTCAACCATTATCAACATGTATTTGTTTATTTTACAGGCAGACATGTAAACAAAATCTATTTGCATATTTACAAACAGGCCCCAGGGGACTGGTAGGCTTGACAAAGAAGTCAGTACTTGCTTTCCTGCACTGTCCTTGACAAATTGGGCACAGATATTACATTTACATTTTAAATTTTAGTCATTTAGCAGACGCTCTTATCCAGAGCGACATACAGAAGCAATTAGGGTTAAGTGCCTTGCTTAAGGGCACATGGACAGATTTGTTCACCTAGTCGGCTCGGGGATTAGAACCAGCGACCTTTCGGTTACTGGCACAACGCTCTTACTCACTACCTGCCGCCCCTAGATATGTGCGGTGATCGTAGTGAATTTGGGTGCGTACCATTCTTTTTTTTTACAAGCACTTACCAATTCCCCCTTTGGACACACGCCACACCGTGATACATGCGTTCCAATGTAACCCAACAACCCTGGGGGAGCCTCCCGCCAGGCGGCCATAACCCATCATCATGCCCTTTATAATTATCCCCAGCCCATGGAATATTTCACTTTATTATCAGTGGTGCCTCCTTGTAAGGCAGCCACATCATTAATAGTAACTAGATCAGTGGTGCCTTGTAAGGCAGCCACATCATTAATAGTAACTAGATCAGTGGTGCCGTGTAAGCCAGCCACATCATTAACAGTAACTAGATCAGTGGTGCCTTGTAAGGCAGCCACATCATTAATAGTAACTAGATCAGTGGTGCCTTGTAAGGCAGCCACATCATTAACAGTAACTAGATCAGTGGTGCCTTGTAAGGCAGCCACATCATTAATAGTAACTAGATCAGTGGTGCCTTGTAAGGCAGCCACATCATTAACAGTAACTAGATCAGTGGTGCCTTGTAAGGCAGCCACATCATTAATAGTAACTAGATCAGTGGTGCCGTGTAAGGCAGCCACATCATTAATAGTAACTAGATCAGGAAAAGGAATGAAAACCTTCTGTGGGCACATTCCCTCAGCTCTGGCATTGCCTCTCAAAACAACACGTCCTTGAGTTTTAGAGCTTCACACTTTACAATAGAAATCTGCCGAGGATTAGTAGCATAATGGCGTCCGACAATTCTGCAATAAGGGATGCCAGAACTAGTTAGAAATCCTGGATTACTGGCCTCCCGAGTGTCGCAGGGGTCTGAGGCACTGCATCGCAGTGCTTGAGGCGTCACTACAGACCTGGGTTCGATCCCAGGCTGTGTCACAACCGGCCGTGACCGGGGAGTCCCATAGGGCGGTGCACAATTGGCCCATCGTCGTTCCGGGTTAGGGGAGGGTTTGGCCGGCCGATGGGGGGGGGGCTTTACTTGGCTCATCGCGCTCTAGCGACTCCTTGTGGCGGGCCGGGCGCCCGCACGCTGACTTCCGGGTTGACAGGTTGAACGGTGTTTCCTCCGACACATTGGTGCGGCTGGCTTCCCGGGTTAAGCGGGCGGGTGTTAAGAAGTGCGGTTTGGAGGGTCATGTTTCGGAGGACGCATGACTCGACCTTCGCCTCTCCCGAGCCCATTGGGGAGGAGTTGCAGCGATGAGACAAGATCGTAATTGGATCACAATTGGATATCACAAAATTGGGGAGAATTTTTTTAAAAATAACAAATCCTTGATTATTCCATAATGTACCAATAACTTGCCATGCATAACGTGAGTCAGTATAAATGGATACAGATTTTCCCGAAGCTCTAGTAAGAGCTACCAACTCAGCCACCTGAGCTGAACAGCTTCCCCCTAGGGGGGCCGATTCTATTACATCAACCTGAGCTGAACAGCTTCCCCCTAGAGGGGCCGATTCTATTACATCAACCTGAGCTGAACAGCTTCCCCCTAGAGGGGCCGATTCTATTACATCAACCTGAGACGATTTTCCTGGGTTGTAGTCGGAGCATCTTTTTTTCTGGGTTGTCCTCTGTACAATTCTTTTTCCTAATAAATCAATCAATTGTTGTTAGTGCATGCATTTTCAGGTGTACTAACCGTATAAAAAAATAATTCTCACTGGGAGCATTGGAAAGGCTTATCTCCTGTGTGTCCTCTCATGCATTTTTCGTGTGCTTAACCTGGTAAAACCCTTTCCACACTGAGAGCATTGGAACGGTTTTTCTCCTGTGTGTATTTTCGCATGATCTTTCAGATGTGATGACTGGATGAATCTCTTTCCACACTGAGAGCATTGGAATGGCCTCTGCCTCTCTACTAAGTGGGTTCTTTTCGTGTGATTTCAGGTCCCTTAATGCGAAAAAAGTATTTTCACACTGGGAGCAGTGATATGGCTTCTCTCCAGTGTGTGTCCTCTCATGCTTTTTCAGGGACCCTAACTGGGTAAAAGTCTTTCCACACAGGGAGCAGTGGAAATGATTCTCTCCTGTGTGTATCCGCTCATGTTTTTTCAGGGCCCCTAATTGAGTAAAACTCTTTCCACACAGAGAGCAGTGGAAATGCTTCACTCCAGTGTGTGTCCTCTCATGTGTTTTCAGGGCCCCTAACTGGGTAAAACTCTTTCCACACAGGGAGCAGTGGAAAGGCTTCTCTCCTGTGTGTATTCTCTCATGCGTTTTCAGGGACCCTATCCGGGTAAAACTCTTTCCACACAGGGTGCAGTGGAAATGCTTCTCTCCTGTGTGTGTCCTCTCATGTGTTTTCAGGGCAGCTAACTGGGTAAAACTCTTTCCACATAGGGAGCAGTGGAAAGGCTTCTCTCCCCTGTGTGTATTCTCTCATGCATTTTCAGGTTCCCTAACTGAGTAAAACTCTTTCCACACTGAGAACAGCGGTAAGGCTTTTCTCCTGTGTGTACTCTTTTCGTGAACTTTTAGGTTCCTTAAATTAATAAAACTCTTTCCACACTGGGAGCAGTGGTGTGGTCTCGCTGGTTTGGCCATCTTTGGGTCTGGTTGCCCTGAAGTACTCTTCCCGCTGTCCGAGTGAGAGTCTGGTCTCTCTCCTGTCAAAGACAAACAGAGTATTTAGTTTAATACTAAACATGGATGTTTTTGTGGCTATACAGTGTTTGTTTACAATTACATTCATAAACAAGCTTATATTTGGGGTTCTGAGGGGTATACTACGATGCTAGGGTTGCCTCAGCCCCAGTCAAAGCTGTTCGCTGCTCTGGAACCCCAATGGTGGAACAAGCTCCCCCATGACGCCAGGACAGCGGAGTCACTGACCACCTTCCGGAGACACTTGAAACCCTACCTCTTTAAGGAATACCTGGAATAGTATCAAAGCAATCCTTCTACCCCCCCATAAAAAAAGAAGAAAAAAAGTGGTTGTCCCACTTGTTATCATAAGTTGAATGCACCAATTTGTAAGTCGCTCTGGATAAGAGCGTCTGCTAAATGATGTAAATGTAAATGTCTAAAGCTAGCCAGCTTCAGTTAGCTTCACATTCCAGCTCAGTCTTCATCCCGTGTTACAAAGGTGGACATTGAGACAATACTAACAGCAATCAATGGGAGAGTGAGTGCCACTTTTTTTGTGTTTGTGGCCAAAATCGAAATAAAGTAAAAGTTATCCTGCAAATCCAGCAGCTATGGAAATATGCCATTAGAAGTTCCGTTCATTACTAGCATTATAATGCCGTCTTTGGTGTGCTTTAGTGTGCTTATCAATGCATGAACACTCCTATCATCTCCTGTCATCTCCTGTCATCTGTCATCTCCTGTTATCATCTCCTGTCATCTCCTGTCATTACTAAATGTGTAGTGTGATTGTTTGATATGTATTTTAATATTAACATTTGATTAATCAAATATTTGATTAGTAGTCTTCCTCATATTGCCCGGAGAATGAAGGGGATGTTGACATACAGTGGGGAGAACAAGTATTTGATACACTGCCGATTTTGCAGGTTTTCCTACTTACAAAGCATGTAGAGGTCTGTAATTTTGATCATAGGTACACTTCAACTGTGAGAGACGGAATCTAAAACAAAAATCCAGAAAATCACATTGTATGATTTTTAAGTAATTAATTTGCATTTTATTGCATGACATAACTATTTGATACATCAGAAAAGCAGAACTTAATATTTGGTACAGAAACCTTTGTTTGCAATTACAGAGATCATACGTTTCCTGTAGGTCTTGACCAGGTTTGCACACACTGCAGCAGGGATTTTGGCCCACTCCATACAGACCTTCTCCAGATCCTTCAGGTTTCGGGGCTGTCGCTGGGCAATACAGACTTTCAGCTCCCTCCAAAGATTTTCTATTGGGTTCAGGTCTGGAGACTGACTAGGTCACTCCAGGACCTTGAGATGCTTCTTACGGAGCCACTCCTTAGTTGCCCTGGCTGTGTGTTTTGGGTTGTTGTCATGCTGGACACCCAGCCACGACCCATCTTCAATGCTCTTACTGAGGGAAGGAGGTTGTTGGCCAAGATCTCGCGATACATGGCCCCATCCATCCTCCCCCTCAATATGGTGCAGTCGTCCTGTCCCCTTTGCAGAATAGCATCCCCAAAGAATGATGTTTCCACCTCCATGCTTCACGGTTGGGATGGTGTTCTTGGGGTTGTACTCATCCTTCTTCTTCCTCCAAACACGGCGAGTGGAGTTTAGACCAAAAAGCTCTATTTTTGTCTCATCAGACCACATGACCTTCTCCCATTCCTCCTCTGGATCATCCAGATGGTCATTGGCAAACTTCAGACGGGCCTGGACATGCGCTGGCTTGAGCAGGGGGACCTTGCGTGCGCTGCAGGATTTTAATCCATGACGGCGTAGTGTGTTACTAATGGTTTTCTTTGAGACTGTGGTCCCAGCTCTCTTCAGGTCATTGACCAGGTCCTGCCGTGTAGTTCTGGGCTGATCCCTCACCTTCCTCATAATCATTGATGCCCCACGAGGTGAGATCTTGCATGGAGCCCTAGACCGAGGTTGATTGACCGTCATCTTGAACATCTTCCATTTTCTAATAATTGCGCCAACAGTTGTTGCCTTCTCACCAAGCTGCTTGCCTATTGTCCTGTAGCCCATCCCAGCCTTGTGCAGGTCTACAATTTTATCCCTGATGTCCTTACACAGCTCTCTGGTCTTGGCCATTGTGGAGAGGTTGGAGTCTGTTTGATTGAGTGTGTGGACAGGTGTCTTTTATACAGGTAACAAGTTCAAACAGGTGCAGTTAATACAGGTAATGAGTGGAGAACAGGAGGGCTTCTTAAAGAAAAACTAACAGGTCTGTGAGAGCCGGAATTCTTACTGGTTGGTAGGTTATCAAATACTTATGTCATGCAATAAAATGCAAATTAATTACTTAAAAATCATACAATGTGATTTTCTGGATTTTTGTTTTAGATTCCGTCTCTCACAGTTGAAGTGTACCTATGATAGAAATTACAGACCTCTACATGCTTTGTAAGTAGGAAAACCTGCAAAATCGGCAGTGTATCAAATACTTGTTCTCCCCACTGTACTCTGTGCAAGGGAGGGAATCTGATCTGCTTTGTCCTCGAACACTGCATTCAGGATAATGTGGAGCCCCAGAGCAGGTTGGTTCTGAAGCCATAGAAATATAGATCAGGTTGGTTCTGAAGCCATAGAAATATAGATCAGGTTGGTTCTGAAACCATAGAAATATAGAGCAGGTTGGTTCTGAAGCCATAGAAATATAGAGCAGGTTGGTTCTGAAGCCATAGAAATATAGAGCAGGTTGGTTCTGAAGCCATAGAAATATAGAGCAGGTTGGTTCTGAAGCCATAGAAATATAGAGCAGGTTGGTTCTGAAGCCATAGAAATATAGATCAGGTTGGTTCTGAAGCCATAGAAATATAGATCAGGTTGGTTCTGAAGCCATAGAAATATAGAGCAGGTTGGTTCTGAAGCCATAGAAATATAGCTAAAAGGTGAAAGGTGAGCCACTTCCCCGAGTTTAACTCAGAATTGACTAAAGTTAGCTTTAGGGTAAGTGCACCTATTAAGCCCACCAAAATCTAAGTTTAGACATTTCTAACCTCTACAGACCTAATTATAATAAGTAAAGTGGAGATAATATGAAAGATGAGTGGCCCAGCCAGAGCCCGGACTCGAACCCGACTCGAATCCAACATCTCTGGAGAGACCGGAAAATAGCTGTGCAGCAACGCTCCCCCATCCAACCTGGCAGAGCTTGAGAGGATCTGCATAGAGGACGTTAAGACTTTACGTACACCATTTTTTTAATGTGAGATAAAAAATATTTTATAAAATATGTGAAAAGTCCAGACTGGGCAGAATGGGTCCTGAATGTATCCTTTAAACCCATGGCTGTTCCAAATAAGGCCACCGCTTAAATCATCGATTTTTATTAAATTTCCAAATGTTAAAAACTTTAACTGACATTTCTTATGTAAGCTTAAATTATAATAATCTCTCCTAAAGTTATTAAAATCAACTGAACATTACTATTCATAATGGGGGTAGCACTCATAACAAGGGGTCCAATCATATCCACAGAGATCATAAGAGGGGTGTGTCCAATCATATTCACAGAGATCAATTTGGGCCCAGGCTTTTGTTCTTGCCAAGAAGTACACACCTGATTCAACTAATCAACTAATCATAGACTTCAATCATAGACTTGATTAGTTGAATCAGGTGTGTTACTGATTGGTTAGAACAAATCCTGCACCGGCCCTCTGTGGATAAGCCACCATGCACAAAGACCATAACACAAACAACTTTTAATGAATTATCTGAAAGCTGATTCACATGTCCTGCTATTCTTGTTAATTAGTTCAACTTGTCTTTCTAAAGCATGTCTGAACACAATTTATAAATCTCTCACTACAAAGGTACAGGTGGTGGACCAAAAAACAGAATCCCTTGGATGAATGTTGGACAACAATATGACAATGCCCCGGGGCCCTAACTGCATGAGTAGTAACCCAAAAAACGGAATCACCTGGATGAATGCAGGACAACAATATGACAATGCCTCGGCCCTAACTGCATGAGTAGTAACCCAAAAACAGAATCACCTGGATGAATGAAGGACAACAATATGACAATGCCCCGGCCCTAACTGCATGAGTAGTAACCCAAAAAACAGAATCACCTGGATGAATGCAGGACAACAATATGACAATGCCCCGGGGCCCTAACTGCATGAGTAGTAACCCAAAAAACAGAATCACCTGGATGAATGCAGGACAACAATATGACAATGCCCCGTGGCCCTAACTGCATGAGTAGTAACCCAAAAAACAGAATCACCTGGATGAATGCAGGACAACAATATGCCAATGCCCCGTGGCCCTAACTAACTGCATGAGTAGTAACCCAAAAAACAGAATCACCTGGATGAATGCAGGACAACAATATGACAATGCCCCGTGGCCCTAACTAACTGCATGAGTAGTAACCCAAAAAACAGAATCACCTGGATGAATGCAGGACAACAATATGACAATGCCCCGGGGCCCTAACTAACTGCATGAGTAGTAACCCAAAAAAACAGAATCACCTGGATGAATGCAGGACAACAATATGACAATGCCCCGGCCCTAACTAACTGCATGAGTAGTAACCCAAAAAACAGAATCACCTGGATGAATGCAGGACAACAATATGACAATGCCCCGGGGCCCTAACTAACTGCATGAGTAGTCGTCCAATTGTAATCATTTGTTTCCATATTTGTCCAATACTATCCCTGATATCCTTCAACCCTCATCTTATTCTTCTCTATCTGCATCAATGACTTCCTGTCCTTCAACCCTCATCTTATTCTTCTCTATCTGCATCAATGACTTCCTGTCCTTCAACCCTCATCTTATTCTTCTCTATCTGCATCAATGACTTCCTGTCCTTCAACCCTGATCTTATTCTTCTCTATCTGCATCAATGACTTCCTGTCCTTCAACCCCTCATCTTATTCTTCTCTATCTGCATCAATGACTTCCTGTCCTTCAACCCTCATGTTATTCTTCTCTATCTGCATCAATGACTTCCTGTCCTTCAACCCTCATCTTATTCTTCTCTATCTGCATCAATGACTTCCTGTCCTTCAACCCTCATCTTATTCTTCTCTATCTGCATCAATGACTTCCTGTCCACTCCAAACGTATTGGAGAGAGGACAGAGGTTTCTAGTTGTTCCTAATGATTTAATCTCTTAGTAAAGGCACTATGGATAGATGAATAACTGTCATTTTAGAGTACTTTAATAAACTTACATCTGAAGAAAAAATTAATACGCTCAGGTTGATTGAATAGTATGGATATCAACACACAATCCCCATGTGTTTCGATGCAAACTGGGCTTAATAGGAGCATACTGGGCTTAACTGGAACCGCAATGATTTATGGTTAAAATAAATACAGAATAGAAAAATGTACTAACATTATTTCGAAACCAATGATCTGGGATATAAATATACACTATAAACTACAATATTATGCAAAGTTAGTATATTGAACAATATTTATTTTCATTTCCATTCTGAATAGAGGCGGGGGCGTAGTTAGTATTGATCATATTGATATGTTCATTTCCATTCTGAATAGAGGGGGGCGTAGTTAGTATTGATCATATTGATATTGTCATTTCCATTCTGAATAGTGGGGGGCGTAGTTAGTATTGATCATATTGATATTGTCATTTCCATTCTGAATAGAGGGGGGCGTGGTTAGTATTGATCATATTGATATTGTCATTTCCATTCTGAATAGAGGGGGGCGTAGTTAGTATTGATCATATTGATATTGTCATTTCCATTCTGAATAGAGGGGGGGTAGTTAGTATTGATCATATTGATATTGTCATTTCCATTCTGAATAGAGGGGGCTAAGTTAGTATTGATCATATTGATATTGTCATTTCCATTCTGAATAGAGGGGGGGCGTAGTTAGTATTGATCATATTGATATTGTCATTTCCATTCTGAATAGAGGGGGGCGTAGTTAGTATTGATCATATTGATATTGTCATTTCCATTCTGAATAGAGGGGGGGGCGTAGTTAGTATTGATCATATTGATATTGTCATTTCCATTCTGAATAGAGGGGGGCTAAGTTAGTATTGATCATATTGATATTGTCATTTCCATTCTGAATAGAGGGGGGGTAGTTAGTATTGATCATATTGATATTGTCATTTCCATTCTGAATAGAGGGGGGCTAAGTTAGTATTGATCATATTGATATTGTCATTTCCATTCTGAATAGAGGGGGGGCGTAGTTAGTATTGATCATATTGATATTGTCATTTCCATTCTGAATAGAGGGGGCGTAGTTAGTATTGATCATATTGATATTGTCATTTCCATTCTGAATAGAGGGGGCGTAGTTAGTATTGATCATATTGATATTGTCATTTCCATTCTGAATAGAGGGGGTAGTTAGTATTGATCATATTGATATTGTCATTTCCATTCTGAATAGAGGGGGGCTAAGTTAGTATTGATCATATTGATATTGTCATTTCCATTCTGAATAGAGGGGGGGCGTAGTTAGTATTGATCATATTGATATTGTCATTTCCATTCTGAATAGAGGGGGGGCTAAGTTAGTATTGATCATATTGATATTGTCATTTCCATTCTGAATAGTGGGGGGCGTAGTTAGTATTGATCATATTGATATTGTCATTTCCAGTCTGAATAGAGGGGGGCTAAGTTAGTATTGATCATATTGATATTGTCATTTCCATTCTGAATAGTGGGGGCGTAGTTAGTATTGATCATATTGATATTGTCATTTCCATTCTGAATAGAGGGGGGGCTAGTTAGTATTGATCATATTGATATTGTCATTTCCATTCTGAATAGTGGGGGTAGTTAGTATCTGGGGCTTTTTCCTCTGCTGTTCCCTTTAAGCCCCCAGATAAATGTCACATCTACAAAAATGACATCTATGTATAACAATGCAAGGTTCATTTAACAGTAAAATACGACTAAATGCATTAAAACATTTAAGCTGTGAATGCCTGAGATCTATTATCTTGTTGTGGTTCACCAAGTTATGTTGCTACTGTATTGACTGACGTGGTACGACTGACTGCAAGCATGAAAAACCCCTATTTTCAATTGGCAAGAAATTGATTAATACCCATGCAGTATGTAACCATGCAGTATGTAACCATGCAGTATGTAACCATGCAGTATGTAACCATGCAGTATGTAACCATGCAGTATGTGCCCATGCAGTATGTGCCCATGCAGTATGTGCCCATGCAGTATGTAACCATGCAGTATGTAACCATGCAGTATGTGCCCATGCAGTATGTGCCCATGCAGTATGTGCCCATGCAGTATGTGCCCATGCAGTATGTAACCATGCAGTATGTAACCATGCAGTATGTGCCCATGCAGTATGTGCCCATGCAGTATGTAACCATGCAGTATGTAACCATGTAGTATGTAACCATGTAGTATGCCATCATGTGGATATATCAACACATTATTGTCTTAATTTGACACTAAGTATTATAACTTACAGTGCATTCGGAAAGTATTCAGACCTATTCAGACTTTTTCTACATTTTGTTACGTTACAGCCTTATTCTAAAATTGATTAAATTGTTTTTTTCCCCTCATCAAAAACGGAAATACCATTAACATAAGTATTCAGACCCTTTACTCAGTCCTTTGTTAAAGCACCTTTGGCAGTGATTACAGCCTCGAGTCTTCTTGGGTATGACGCTACAAGCTTGGCACACCTGTATTTGGGGAGTTTCTCCCATTCCTCTCTGCAGATCCTCTCAAACTCTGTCAGGTTGGATGGGGAGCGTTGCCGCACAGCTATTTTCAGGTCACTCCAGAGATGTTCGATCGGGTTCAAGTCCGGGCTCTGGCTGGGACACTCAAGGACATTCAGAGACTTGTCCCGAAGGCACTCCTGCGTTGTCTTGGCTGTGTGCTTAGGGTCGTTGTCCTGTTGGAAGGTGAACCTTCGCCCCAGTCTGAGGTCCTGAGTGCTCTGGAGCAGGTTTTCATCAAGGATCTCACTGTACTTTGCTCCGTTCATCTTTGCCTCGATCCTGACTAGTCTCCCAGTCCCTGCCGCTAAAAAAAAATCCCCACAGCATGACGCTGCCACCACCATGCTTCACCTTAGCGATGGTGCCAGGTTTCCTCCAAACGTGACACTTGGCATTCAGGCCAAAGAGTTCAATCTTGGTTTCATCAGACCAGAGAATATTGTTTCTCATGGTCTGAGAGTCTTTAGGTGCCTTTTGGAAAACTCCAAGTAGGCTGTCGTGCCTTTTTCTGAGGAGTGGCTTCCGTCTGGCCACTCTACCATAAAGGCCTGATTGGTGGAGTACTGCAGAGATGGTTGTCCTTCTGGAAGGTTCTCCCATCTCCACAGAAGAACTCTGGAGCTCTGTCAGAGTGACCATCAGGTTCTTGGTCACCTCCTGACCAAGGCCCTCCTCCCCTGATTGCTCAGTTTGGCCGGGTGGCCAGCACTAGGAAGAGTCTTGGTGGTTCCAAACTACTTCCATTTAAGAATGATGGAGGCCACTGTGTTCTTGGGGACCTTCAATGCAGCAGAAATGTTTTGGTACCCTTCCCCAGATCTGTGCCTCGACACAATCCTGTCTCGGAGCTCTACGGTCAATTCCTTCGACCTCACGGCTTGGTTTTTGCTCTGACATGCACTGTCAACTGTGGGACCTTATATAGACAGGTGTGTGCCTTTCCAAATCTTGTCCAATCAATTGAATTTACCACAGGTGGACTCCAATCAAGTTGTAGAAACATCTCAAGGATGATCAATGGAAAGAGGATACACATGAGCTTCAATTTCGAATCTCATATCATAGGGTCTGAATACTTATGTAAGTAAGGTATCTGTTTTTATTTCTAATACATTTGAAAAAAACGTATAAAAACCTGTTTTCGGTTTGTCATTATGGGGTATTGTGTGTAGATTTCGGAGGGTAAAAAAATATTGAATCAATTTTAGAATAAGGCTGTAATGTAACAAAATGTGGAAAAAGTCAAGGGGTCTGAATACTTTCCGAAGGCACTGTATCTGAAAAGGTACTAAAAATATCTGAAAAATGTGTACCAATGGCAGATTGCACTTTAACAATTTCTACAGTATTGAATAACCTATTCAAGTATAGAACTTCAGTAGAATGCCAATTTAAAACGACATATTACATCACAAGGTGCAGAGATTGTCTCCTGAGTGGCGCAGTGGTCTAAGGCACTGTATCGCAGTGCTAGCTGTGCCACTAGAGATCCTGGTTCGAATCCAGGCTCTGTCGTAAGCCGGCCGCGACCGGGAGACCCATGGGGCGGCGCACAATTGGCCCAGTGTCGTCCAGGGTAGGGGAGGGAATGGCCGGCAGGGATGTAACTCAGTTGGTAGAGCATGGCGTTTGCAACGCCAGGGTTGTGGGTTCGCTTCCACGGGGGGCCAGTATTTTAAAAAATTATGTATGCACTCACTAACTGTAAATCGCTCTGGATAAGATACTTTTTTTAAAACAATACTCACGGGTGTTAATCTGATCTTCAGTCTCTTCCTCCTCTTTCACTCCCAAAACGTCTTCCTCCTCCTCTTTTATTGAGATAGCCTCCTCTTCCTCTTTTATTGAGATAGCCTCCTCTTCCTCTTTCACTCCAAAAGGTTCTTCCTCTTCTTTCACTGTAACATCCTCCTCTTCTTCTTTCAATGTGATGCTGATAGCCTCCTCTTCCTCCTCTTTCATTCTGAAAGCTTCTTCCTCTACTTTCACTGAGATATCTTCCTCTTCTTCTTTTATGACAATGTTCAGTCCGAGAGATTCTTTCTCCGTCCAGCAGACCTCCTCTTCTTTAGCTGGGGGCGAGTAACTTAGAGAGCTCATGGTCAGGGATGTTAGTTAGCTAGCTAGCATTAGCGACTAGCCTAGTGCTAGGCTCAGTATCAAGTTTGCAAATTTAACAAGTAAATTACGTTAAAGTTAACCAGTAGATACCTCAACAGAATTGTGTTTCAAACAATGAGATTAATATACACAAAAATGGTCTAAAGAGCTTCAATGTTTCGGTTGCATGTTGGCTAGCAAGCTACCGAGGAGGTTTTAAACAGTAGCCGTGTTGTGGCTCTTGAGCGTCCCGTCCACTAGATTATACGTCACGCAAGAACCATAAACTGAAAGACTCACATCTCCATCTGCTGACTTGGGTGGGTAACAAAATTTAACGAAACCAAAAGTTTAACAACAAATTATATTCTGTCATACAATGTCAAAACAAATCATTTCCCCGGGACCACCCATACGTAAAAATGGTATGCACACATGACTGTAAGTCGCTTTGGATAAAAGCGTCTGCTAAATGGCATATTATTATTATTATTATAAAGTAAGGTTTTTCAGTAGTGCAGATACAGGTGATGCATGTATTTACTAGGTAGTGTTTTCAGTAGTTAGTCACTTTTTTTGTTTGTTGCAATGTAGTGATGTAGCTAACTACTGGAACTACACACTGCTCTTTTTGCAAACATAACATATGGGTGAAATAGGCAAATAAATAATAATAATAAATCATTTACTTTCTTTTTCGGGATCAGACCTGCCTATTCTCATTTAAAACATAGTTTTTGTGTTTAATCAGGTAAATTACACATTCTGTTAAAATATGACCCCAAAGTGATCAGTTCTTGCAATTTCGAATAAATAAAATGTGTTAGTCACATACACTGAGTGTACAAAACATTAGCAACACCTGCTCTTTCCATGAAATAGACTGACCAGATGAATCCAGGTGAAAGCTATGATCCCTTATTGATTTCACGTGTTAAATCCACTTCAATCAGTGTAGATGAAGTGGAGGAGACGGGTTAAAGAAGGATTTTTTTAAGCCTTGAGACAATTGAGACATGGATTGTATACAGTGCCTTCAGAAAGTATTCATACCCCTTGACGTATTCCACATGTTGTTGTGTTACAGCCTGAATTGAAAATGGACTAAATATATGTTTTCTCTCACCCATTTACACACAATACTCCATAATGATCAAGTGAAAACATGTTTTTAGAAATGTTTGCACATTTATTGAAAATGAAATACAGATATCTCATTTCCATAGGTATTCACACCCCTGAGTCAATACTTTGTTGAAGCCCCTTTGACAGCGATTACAGCTGTGAGTCTTTTCTGGAAAATCTGTAAGAGCTTTCCACACCTGGATTGTGCAACACTTCCCATTATTTTTCAAAATTCTTTAAGCTCTGTCAAATTGGTTGTTGATCATTGCTAGACAACCATTTTCAGGTCTTGCCATAGATTTTCAAGTAGATTTAAATCAAAAGTGTAATAGGCCAATCAGGAACATCCACTGTCGTCTTGGTAAGCAACTCCAGTGTAGATTTGGCCTTGTGTTTTAGGTTGTTGTCCTGCTGAAAGGTGAATGCATCTCCCAGTGTCTGGTGGAAAGCAGACTGAACCAGGTTTTCCTCTAGGATTTTGCCTGTGCTTAGCTCCATTCAGTTTCTTTTTTATCCTGAAAAAACTCCCCCAGTCCTTAACGATTACAAGCATGCCCATAGCATGATGCAGCCACCACTATGCTTGAAAATATGGAGAGTGGTACTCGGTACTCAGATTTGCCCCAAACATAACACTTTGTATTCAGGACAAAAGTAAATTGCTTTGCCACATTTTTTTGCAGTATTACTTTAGTAACTTGTTGCAAACAGCATGCATGTTTTGGAAATGTTTTATTCTGTACAAGCTTCCTTCTTTTCACTCTGTCACTTAGGTTAGTATTGTGGAGTAACTCCAGTGTTGTTGATCCATCCTCAGTTTTCCCCCTATCACAGCCATTAAACTCTGTAACTGTTTTAATGTCACCATTGGCCTCATGATGAAATCCCTGAGCAGTTTCCTTCCTCTCCAGCAACTGAATTAGGAAGGACGCCTGTATCTTTTGTAGTGACTGGGTGTATTGATACACCATCCAAAGTGTAATTAATAACTTTACCATGCTCAAAGGGATATACAATGTGAAAAGTTTTTATTTTTTATTTTTTTACCAATCTAGTCTTTGTGGTTGAATCTGTGGTTGAAATTCACTGCTCGACTGAGGGACCTTACAGATAATTATATGTGTGGGGTACAGAGATGAGGTAGTCATTCAAAACTCATGTTAAACACTAGTATTGCACACAGAGTGAGTCCATGCAACTTATTATGTGACTTGTTAAGCAAATGTTTACTCATGAAATTATTTAGGCTTGCCATAACAAAGGAGTTGAACACTTATTGACTCAAGACATTTCAGCTTTTCATTTTTAATTAATAACAACAACAACAACAACAACAACAAAATAATGTAGAAATTCCACTTCGACATTCTGGGATTATGGGGCATTGTGTGCAGGCCAGTGACAAGAACAAATAAATGTAATCTGTTTTAAATACAGGCTGTAGCACATCAAAATGTGGGAAAAGGCAAGGGGTGTGAATACTTTCTGAAGGCACTGCATCTGCACATCAAATTCAGGAATTTAAACGCCTGCTCATGTGAGACCACTACCTGGGTCCTTGGAGTCGATTATACGCCACGCAAGAAGCGCCAGCTGAAATACCTCTATCAACATCTGCTGACTGGAGTGGGTGTAATGAATGTAATTCATTGGATGTAACCCGCTGTGGGCGGTACTTGAAATGTAACGTAAACTTTTTTCGTCAGTAAACAACTTGAACCTGACATGTCTGTCTCCCGTGTGCTTTCATGACATGGGGTCAGAAGTCAAAACGCAGAAAAATAGAGAAATAATTTACAACAAAGTGAATAGTTAGCTTCGTTAGGTGGGGAAAATACTGTCGAGAGTTAACAATGGTAACATTCCCGCAACCAGAGGGTTTTCTCTTCGAAAAGCCGAGTGAAAACAGCGTTTCATGCGTTATCATTAGCTACTAAACTATCACAAGAGGATGGTGACGTGCAGATCAGCGGCAGAAAATATATTCAAGTATTTCGAATTTCGGGACGAGGATTTTGACACGGTCATGGAAAAGTTTGACGAGTACTTCATCTCAAGGAGGAACGTAATATATGGTGGTCCTCTGTAGCTCAGCTGGTAGAGAACGGCGCTTGTAACGCCAACGTAGTGGGTTCGATCCCCGGGACAAAAAAAAAATGTATGCATGCATGACTGTAAGTCGAATGGCATATTATTTATATGAATGTGCACATTTTCACCAGAGAACTCAAACGATATGGTGAGTCCATGGAAGCTTTTATAAGGGACCTCTACGAACTGTCTGAACACTGATTGTGAGGGAACTAAGGAAGAATACATCCGTGACAGGATTGTCGTAGGACTGAGCGATCGATCGGTAAGAGAAATTGCGAATGCAAGGGAATCTGACACTGACCAGAGCCAATTGAAATGGCACGTAACCACGCGCTAATTAAGAGTCTGAACACAGAGCAGTCAAGGGACATTCAAACAGAAACAGGGACGATGATGATGATGATGATGAAGAGACGCTGTAGAACAGGACTGCCCAACCCTGTTCCCGGAGAGCTACCGTCCTGTAGGTTTTTGCTCCAACCCTAATCTAGCACACCTGATTCTAATAATTAGCAGGTTGATAAGATTAATCAGGCTAGTAACACCTGGGGTTGGAGCGGAAACCTACAGGAGGGAGGGCCGCTCTACAAATCAAACCAAATTGTATTTGTCACGTGCGCCGAATACAACGGGTGTAGACATTACAGGGAAATACTTACTGACAAACCCTTAACCAACATGGCAGTTTTAAGAAAGAATACCAAAAAAAATACAATATAAAATAATACTAAATAAAAGTAACAAATGATTAAAGAGCAGCAGTAAAAATAACAATAGCGAGGCTATATACAGGGGGTACCGGTACGGAGTCAATGTGCGGGGGCACCGGTTAGTTGAGGTAATTGAGGTAATATGTACATGTAGGTAGAGTTATTGAAGTGACTATTCATAGATAATAAACAGAGAGTAGCAGCAGTGTAAAAGGGGGGGCAATGCAAATAGTCTGGGTAGCCATTTCATTAGATGTTCAGGAGTCTTATGGCTTGGAGGGTAGAAGCTGTTTAGAAGCCTCTTGGACCTAGAATTGGCCCTCCGGTACTGCTTGCCGTGTGGTAGCAGAGAGAACAGTCTATGACTAGGGTGGCTGGAGTCTTTGACAATTTTAGGCCCTTCCTCTGACACCGCCTGGTATAGAGGTCCTGAATGGCAGGAAGCTTGGCCCCCAGTGATGCCTTGTGGTCGGAGGCCGAGAAGTTGCCATACCAGGCAGTGATGCAACCAGTCAGGATGCTCTCGATGGTGCAGCTGTAGTTACCTTTTGAGGATCTGAGGACCCATTCCAAATCTTTTCAGTCTCCTTTTCAGAATAGGTTTTGTCGTGCCCTCTTCACGACTGTCTTGGTGTGCTTGGACCATGTTATTTTGTTGGTGATGTGGACACCAAGGAACTTGAAGCTTTCAACCTGCTCCACTACAGCCCCGTCGATGAGAATGGCGGTGTGCTCGGTCCTCTTCTTTTTCCTGTAGTCCACAATCATCTCCTTTGTCTTGATCACGTTGAGGGAGAGGTTGTTGTCCTGGCACCACACGGCCAGGTCTCTGACCTCCTCTCTATAGGCTGTCTACCACTGTTGTGTCATCTACAAACGTAATGATGGTGTCGTGCCTGGCCATGGTCTGCCCATTATGCAGGATTAGGTAACAGATGGAAGAGGGCGGCATTTTCCAAGCTAAATTGACCAAGACGCACCGCCAACAACAAAAACAACAAAAACAATGAAAGCTTCTCTCACCCAGCGGCATATGGGCCATTTAGGTGTTATTGTTGCCGAAGCAGTGCCCACTTTGCCAAAGTCTGTGTACGTGTATATATGTTTTGTCGGGATTGTTCTGAACCCACTGCCCCCAAGTCGTCGTTAAATTTTCCTGAGTGATTTGTATTTTCCTTCAACTTTCTGAAGAGGAAACAGCGTGGAAATGCCCCGTCTGCTTTTATCTACCACTATGTGTAGCTGTTAGCGATGATGCTAATGACAACCGTCTTCTGGTGGATGGAAAGGCTTTCCCAAAAACCTTGACAATTAAATGTTAACTACAAAGTAGTCTATGCCTACCTGGCAGAATGATATCATGGTTATTTGCATCAATCCAGTTGTGATTTGTTCAGCAAACTCTGCAATCACATGTGCTACAGAGACACCGCTAACCAAGCAAGGCTCTTGCTGGTGCCACTTAAAGGGTAGATTTTTCTCAGACTTCAAAAGTGGGCTCCTGATGTGGTTTAAGCATTGTTGTGGATTTACAACATCCAGTTTTGTTGTTTCTATTAACAGTGTGATTTTGAGCGTGGAAAAATAGAAAAACAGGGACATCAGAAACCTGGAAAAACTAAATGGAGAAAACAGAATACAAATAAAATAAAATTATGTAATTAGGTAAAAAATAAATAAACATTTGATAGGGCCCTAAATATTCTATTACATTTCTCTCATTACTGGATTATTATGGGATAGTCCTTTGTCCTTTGGTCTGGGAAGCAAAAATCTCAAATTTGGAGGATCTCCGCATGTGTGGTTCCCACCGTGAAGCATGGAGGAGGAGGTGAGATGGTGCTTTGCTGGTGACATTGTCAGTGATTTCTTTAGAATTCAAGGCACACTTAACCAGCATGGCTACCACAGCATTCTGCAGCGATACGCCATCCCATCTAGTTTTCGTTTAGTGGGACTATCATTTGTTTTTCAACAGGACAATGACCCAAAACACGCCTCCAGGCTGTGTAAGGGCTATGTTACCAAGAAGGAGAGTGATGTAGTGCTGCATCAGATGACCTGGCCTCCACAATCCCCCGACCTAAACTAAATTGAGATGGTTTGGGATGAGTCGGACCGCAGTGAAGGAAAAGCAGACAAGTGCTCAGCATATGTGGGAACTCCTTCAATACTGTAAGAAAAGCATTCCCTCATGAAGCTGGTTGAGAGAATGCCAAGAGTGTGCAAAGCTGTCAAGGCAAAGGGTGGCTACATTGAAGAATCTAAAATCTAAAAAATATTTTGATTTGTTTAACACTTTCTTGGATACTACATGATTCCATGTGTTATTTCATAGTTTATGTCTTCACTATTATTCTACAATGTAGAAAATAGTAAAAATAAAGAAACCCTTGAATGAGTTGGTGTCTCCAAACTTTTGACTGGTACTGTTTATAATGAACAGACTAGGTCTATACTGCTCCTACATGGTGTAACAATACATAGATGTAGGTGTATAAAATTAACGTCCACACAGTTAAAAAATATTCATTTTTTTTTATTCAGATAAATGTTGAAATCAAGTCATTTTTCCAATCAGCACCTGTGTTTTATCTGATGGAATAGTACTGATGGGAGCATTCATGAGGTAGTGAATGTTTTTCATGTCAACAACTTATCAGAACAATGTCCTACTACTACACAAATGAACTCAATGAAACACAACGTCAAAATTCAAATTCAAACGGCCCCGTTAGCTCAGTTGGTAGAGCATGGCGCTTGCTACGCCAGGGTTGTGGGTTCGTTTCCCACGGGGGGGCCAGTATGAAAAAATGTATGCACTCACTAACTGTAAGTCGCTCTGGATAAGAGCGTCTGCTAAATGACTATAAATGTAAGAGGTTTCAAGGTTAGAATCAAGAAATGCACATTAATCATTAAATAATTTACATTTCTAAATAACAATATCCAAATCATATAATGAACATCTAAGGGTTTATACAATCAATCTAAATTCATCATCAAAATTAAAATCAAATACATGTCAAATATATTCTAATTTTAGAATATAAAAAAAACTAAAGTAGGTCTATTTTTTCATACACATAGTTTGATAGTTTTGACAAGGTTTTTGTTTTTATTTTTATTTTTTTATAAGTCAGAAACACGGCCTCTCTATTCTCTCATGTGATTTCAGGTCCTCTGACTGGGAAAATGTCTTTCCACACTGAGAACATTGGAAAGGCTTCTATCCTGTGTGTGTTCCTTCATGCCTTTTCAGGTTCACTAACTGGGTAAAACTCTTTCCGCATTGGGAGCATTGGAAAGGCTTCTCTCCTGTGTGTGTCATCTCATGCTTTTTCAGTGTCCCTAAATAGGTAAAACTCTTTCCACACAGGGAGCAGTGGAAAGGCTTCTCTCCTGTGTGTATTCTCTCATGCATTTTCAAATTCCCTAACCAGGCAAAACTTTTTCCACACTGAGAGCATTGGAAAGGCTTATCTCCTGTGTGTGTCCGCTCATGTGATTTCAGATCCCCTAGCTGGGTAAATCTCTTTCCACAGTCTGAGCAGTGGTAGGGCTTCTCACCTGTATGTGTTCTCAAATGCATATTCAGATTCCCTAACCGAGTAAAACTCTTTCCACACTGAGAGCATTGGAAAGGCCTCTCTACAGTGTGAGTTCTCTCATGTGATTTCAGGTCACCTGATGAGAAAAATGTATTCTCACACTGGGAGCATTGATATGGCTTCTCTCCAGTGTGTGTTCTTTCATGCACTTTTAAATGCCCTGTGTGTCCAAAACCCTTTCCACACTGGGAGCAGTGATAAGGCTTCTTTCCTGTGTGTATCATCTCATGCATTTTCAGATTCCCTAAATGGGTAAAACTCTTTCCACACAGGGAGCAGTGGAAAGGCTTCTCTCCTGTGTGTGTCATCTCATGCGTTTTCAAGTTCCCTAAACGGGTAAAACTTTTCCCACACTGAAGGCATTGGAATGGTTGTTCTCCTGTGTGTATTCTCTTGTGTTTTTTCAGATGCGATGACTGCA
Organism: Coregonus clupeaformis; assembly: GCF_020615455.1. Lineage (NCBI taxonomy): Eukaryota > Metazoa > Chordata > Actinopteri > Salmoniformes > Salmonidae > Coregonus > Coregonus clupeaformis. The sequence goes on along the minus strand of NW_025535223.1, from coordinate 51,314 downwards.
TAAATCTCTTTCCACACTGAGAGCATTGGAAAGGCCTCTCTACTAAGTGTGTTTTCTCATGTTTTTTCAGGTCCCCTGGTGAGAAAAACCCTTCCCACACTGGGAGCATTGATATGGCTTCTCTCCAGTGTGCGTTCTTTCATGCACTTTTAGATGCCCTGAGTATCTAAAACCCTTTCCACACAGGGAGCATTGGAAAGGCTTCTCTCCTGTGTGTATTCTCTCATGCTCTTTCAGATGCGATGACTGGATAAATCTCTTTCCACACTGAGAGCATTGGAAAGGCCTCTCTAAAGATTGTGTGTGTGTTCTCTCATGTGACTTCAGGTCCCCTGATGAGAAACATTTCTTTTCACATTGGGAGCATTGATATGGCTTCTCTCCAGTGTGTCGTCTTTCATGCACTTTTAAATGCCCTGACTGTCCAAACCCCTTTCCACACTGGGAGCAGTGAAAAGGTTTCTCCCCTGTATGTGTTTTCTTATGTTCATTCAGGTGCCCTAACCGGATAAATCTCTTTCCACACTGGGTGCATTGGTGTGCTCTTGATGGTTTGGACGTCTCTGGGTCTGGTTCCCCTGAAGGACTCTTATCGCTGTCAGAGTGAGAGTCTGGTCTCTCTCCTGTCCAAGACAAACAGAATATTTGGTTAAACAGAGAGACCTGAATAAAACCTCCACATAATACAATTATCTTCCTATGAGGTTTAATCCAGACTAGATCCCTCAATAAAAAGAGCGGAGTGGCTGTAGTACTTTGTAGGCTAATAAAAACATAGTGTTGTTATGAATTTATTAGACCTAATGGATAAATAGACTAGTCAGTATAGGATACATTTATTAGACCTATTGGATAAATAGACTAGTCAGTATAGGATACATTTATTAGACCTAATGGATAAATAGACTAGTCAGTATAGGATACATTTATTAGACCTAATGGATAAATAGACTAGTCAGTATAGGATACATTTATTAGACCTAATGGATAAATAGACTAGTCAGTATAGGATACATTTATTAGACCTAATGGATAAATAGACTAGTCAGTATAGGATACATTTATTAGACCTAATGGATAAATAGACTAGTCAGTATAGGATACATTTATTAGACCTAATGGATAAATAGACTAGTCAGTATAGGATACATTTATTAGATCTAATGGATAAATAGACTAGTCAGTATAGGATACATGTATTAGACCTAATGGATAAATATACTAGTCAGTATAGGATACATTTATTAGACCTAATGGATAAATAGACTAGTCAGTATAGGATACATGTATTAGACCTAATGGATAAATAGACTAGTCAGTATAGGATACATTTATTAGACCTAATGGATAAATAGACTAGTCAGTATAGGATACACTTTAAGTGTACATTATTGTTATTTGGTAGGCTATGGACCTAAAGGGGCAATCTGCAGTTCAAACAACAACAAAGTGTACACCCTGCCACTGTTTTGGTATACAGCTGAGGGATGGGGGTTGGAGAAATGTAACCACTCATTCATTGACAGCGCTATGGATGCAAGGACCGACCATGCACGAGATCAAAACTATAGTTGTAACCATGTTGAGTGTATAAGTCTTTGTTTACAATTAGACCTACATTGTTTACAAACAATGGAGTAAAACAAGCTTAGGGTAAGCCTACTTATTAAGCCTACTTCCAACTTTGGATTCAAATAAATAAATACAAATTATAAACATTTTCTGCTATTTAATGTTTAAACCAGTTAATGTGGTTGTTGTTTTTTATTCTAAGCCAATCAGATGTTATATTAAGTTATTGACAGTTATGTGTAAGTTCCTACTAGTTGCCAATTTCAAAGCTGCAAAAAAAAATGTGTGTTGCACCTTTATTTAACCAGGTAAGCCAGTTGAGAACAAGTTCTCATTTACAACTGCGACCTGGCCAAGATAAAGCAAAGCAGTGCGGTAAAAACAACAACAACACAGAGTTACATATGGGGTAAAACAAAACATACAGTCAAAAATACAACAGAAAATATATATACAGTGTGTGCAAATGTAGCAAGTTATGGAGGTAAGGCAATAAATAGGCCATAGTGCAAAATAATTACAATTATAATTTAGTATTAACACTGGAGTGATAGATGTGCAGAAGATGATGTGCAAATAGAGATACTGGGGTGCAAATTAGTAAAATAAATAACAATATGGGGATGAGGTAGTTGGGCGGGCTAATTTCAGATGGGTTGTGTACAGGTGCAGTGATCGGTAAGCTGCTCTGACAACTGATGCTTAAAGTTAGTGAGGGAGATAAGTGTCTCCAGCTTCAGAGATTTTTGCAGTTCGTTCCAGTCATTTGCAGCAGAGAACTGGAAGGAATGGCGGCCAAAGGAGGTGTTGGCTTTGGGGATGACCAGTGAGATATACCTGCTGGAACGCAAACTACGGGCGGGTGTTGCTATGGTGACCAATGAGCTAAGATAAGGTGGGGATTTGCCTAGAAGTGATTTATAGATGACCTGGAGCCAGTGGGTTTGGCGACGAATATGTAGTGAGGGCCAGCCAACGAGAGCGTACAGGTCACAATGGCGGGTAGTATATGGGGCTTTGGTGACAAAACGGATGGCACTGTGATAGACTACATCCAATTTACTGAGTAGTGTTGGAAGCTATTTTGTAAATGACATCGGCAAAGTCAAGGATCGGTAGGATAGTCAGTTTTACGAGGGCATGTTTAGCAGCATGAGTGAAGGAGGCTTTGTTGCGAAATAGGAAGCCGATTCTAGATTTAACTTTGGATTGGAGATGCTTAATGTGAGTCTGGAAGGAGAGTTTACGGTCTAACCAGACACCTAGGTATTTGTAGTTGTCCACATACTCTAGGTCAGACCCGCCGAGAGTAGTGATTCTAGTCGGGCAGGCGGGTGCAAGCAGCGTTCGATTGAAGAGCATGCATTTAGTTTTACTAGCGTTTAAGAGCAGTTGGAGGCCACGGAAGGAGTGTTGTATGGCATTGAAGCTCGTTTGGAGGTTTGTTAACAGTGTCCAATGAAGGGCCAGATGTATACAAAATGGTGTCGTCTGCGTAGAGGTGGATCTGAGAGACACCAGCAGCAAAACCGACATCATTGATATACACAGAGAATAGAGTCAGCCCGAGAATTGAACCCTGTGGCACCCCATAGAGACTGCCAGAGGTCCAGACAACAGGCCCTCCGATTTGACACATTGAACTCCATCTGAGAAGTAGTTGGTGAACCAGGCGTGGCAGTCATTTGAGAAACCAAGGCTATTTAGTCTGCTAATAAGAATGCGGTGATTGACAGAGTTAAAAGCCTTGGTCAGGTCAATGAAGACGGCTGCACAGTACTGTCTTTTATCGATCGCGGTTATAATATCGTTTAGGAACTTGAGCGTGGCTGAGGTACACCCATGACCAGCTCGAAACCAGATTGCATAGCGGAGACGGTACGGTGGGATTCGAAATGGTCGGTGATCTGTTTGTTAACTTGGCTTTCAAATACTTTCGAAAGGCAGGGCAGGATGGATATAGGTCTGTAACAGTTTGGATCTAGAGTGTCACCCCCTTTTGAAGAGGGGGATGACCGCGGCAGCTTTCCAATCTCTGGGGATCTCAGACGATACGAAAGAGGTTGAACAGGCTGGTAATAGGGGTTGCGACAATTTCGGCGGCTAATTTTAGAAAGGGTCCAGATTGTCTAGCCCAGCTGATTTGTAGGGGTCCAGATTTTGCAGCTCTTTCAGAACATCAGCTATCTGAATTTGGGTGAAGGAGAAGCGGGGGGCATGGGCAAGTTGCAGCGGAGGGTGTAGAGCTGGTGGCCGGGGGTAGGGGTAGCCAGGTGGAAAGCATGGCCAGCCGTAGCAAAATGCTTGTTGAAATGTTCGATTATCGTAGCTTTATCGGTAGTGACAGTGTTTCCTAGCCTCAGTGCAGTGGGCAGCTGGGAGAAGGTGCTCTTATTCTCCATGGACTTTACAGTGTCCCAAAACCTTTTGGAGTTAGTGCTACAGGATGCACATTTCTGTTTGAAAAAGTTAGCCTTTGCTTTCCTAACTGATTGTGTATATTGGTTCCTGACTTTCCTGAAAAGTTGCATATCGAGGGGCTGTTCAATGCTAATGCAGTATGCCACAGGATGTTTTTGTGCTGGTCAAGGGCAGTCAAGTCTGGGGTGAACCAGTGGCTATATCTGTTCTTAGTTCTGAATTTTTTGAATGGGGCATGCTTATTTAAGATGGAGAGGAAAGCACTTTTAAAGAACAACCAGGCATCCTCTACTGACGGAATGAGGTCAATATCCATCCAGGATACCCGGGCCAGGTCAATTAGAAAGGCCTGCTCGCTGAAGTGTTTTAGGGAGCGTTTGACAGTGATGAGGGGTGGTCGTTTGACCGCGGACCCATTATGGACGCAGGCAATGAGGCAGTGATCGCTGAGATCCTGGTTGAAGACAGCGGAGGTGTATTTAGAGGGTAAATTAGTCAGGATGATATCTATGAGGGTAACCATGTTTACGGATTTAGGGTTGTACCTGGTAGGTTCCTTGATCATTTGTGTGAGATTGAGGGCATCTAGTTTAGATTGTAGGATGGCCGGGGGTGTTAAGCATATCCCAATTTAGGTCACCAAGCAGTACGAACTCTGAGGATAGATGGGGGGCAATCAATTCACATATGGTGTCCAGGGCACAGCTGGGGGCTGAGGGGGGTCTGTAGCAAGCGGCAACAGTGAGAGATTTATTTCTGGAAAGGTGGATTTTTAGAAGTAGAAGCTCAAACTGTTTGGGCACAGATCTGGATAGTATGATAGAGCTCTGCAGGCGATCTCTACAGTAGATTGCAACTCCGCCCCCCTTTGGCAGTTTATCTAGACGGAAAATGTTGTAATTGGGAATGGACATTTCAGAATCTTTGGTGGCCTTCCTAAGCCAGGATTCAGACACTGCTAGAACATCAGGGTTGGTGGAGTGTGCTAACGCAGTGAATAACTAAAACTTAGGGAGGAGGCTTCTGATGTTAACATGCAAGAAACCAAGGCTTTTGCGGTTACAGAAGTCAACAAATGATAGCGCCTGGGGAGCAGGAGTGATACTGGGGGCTACAGGGGTTAACCTCTACATCACCAGAGGAACAGAGGAGGAGTAGAATAAGGATACGGCTAAATTCTTTAAGAACTGGTCTTCTAGTGCATTGGGTACAGAGAAAAAAAAAGGGGCAGATTTCCGGGCGTTATAGAATAGATTCAGGGCATTATGTACAGACAAGGATATGGAAGGATATGAGTACAGTGGAAGTAAACCTAAGCGTTGGGTAAAGATGAAAGAGATAGCATCACTGGAGGCACCGATTGAGCCGGTCTCCGCGTGTGTGGGGGGTTGGGACAAAGGAGAAAAAGTACAGTTAGAACCAACCGAAACAGCAATAGGCAAGGCATATTGACATGGGAGAGAGGCATAAAGCAGTCACAGGTGTTATTCGAGAGAGCTAAGACAACAGCTGGTAATGGCGACGAAAGTTTGAGCTGAGGCTAAACAGGATGGGGTACCGTATAAAGGAACAGTCCAGCAGGCATCAGCTGTGTTAGCTGAGTGATCATAAGGTCCAGTGAACAGCAATAAGTAAGTCCGGGGAGCAGTTCAGTGGCTGCTACGCTACAGGCGAGGATAGAGAGTTGTTTCGGTGTGCGGCCCGAGCAGATGGATCTTCGTGGTCGTCGTAACGGGGAGCCTGTTGAAACCACATCAGACGATTACATCGGCAGACCAGTCGTGATGGATCGGCGGGGCTCCGTGTCGACTCTAGGAGGTCCCGTCCGGTTGACAGAGAGGTAGATAGCCGGGAGATGGGCCTGGCTCGAGGCTAGCTCAAGGCTAACTGGGGTTAGCTTCAGGACAGTGGTGATTAGCCAACAACGACAACAGCCATTCAGTTGTCGTTGTTGGCTAATACTAATTTTCACAAAGTCTGCTGCCTCAGTTTTGATGATGGCAATTTGCATATACTCCAGAATGTCATGAAGAGTGATCAGATGAATTGCAATTAATTGCAAAGTCCCTCTTTGCCATGAAAATGAACTTAATCCCAAAAAACATTTCCACTGCATTTCAGCCCTGCTACAAAAGGAGATCACTCTGTCATGCTGATTGAGTTAGATTAACAGACTGGAAGCTTTAAAAGGAGGGTGGTGCTTGAAATCATTGTTCTTCCTCTGTTAACCATGGTTACCTGCAAGGAAACACATGCCGTCATCATTGCTTTGCACAAAAAGGGCTTCACAGGCAAGGATATTGCTGCTAGTAAGATTTTACCTAAATCAACCAATTATCGGATCATCAAGAACTTAAATGAGCGAGGTTCAATTGTTGTGAAGAAGGCGTCAGGGCGCCCAAGAAAGTCCAGCAAGCGCCAGGACCGTCTCCTAAAGTTGATTCCGCTGCAGGATCGGGCATCACCAGTGCAGAGCTTGCTCAGGAATGGCAGCAGGCAGGTGTGAGTGCATCTGCACGCACAGTGAGGCAAAGAATTTTGGAGGATGGCCTGGTGTCAAGAAGGGAAGCAAAGAAGCCACTTCTCTCAGGAAAAACATCAGGGACAGACTGATATTCTGCAAAAGTTACAGGGATTGGACTGCTGAGGACTGGGGTAAAGTAATTTTCTCTGATGAATCCCCTTTCCGATTGTTTGGGGCATCCGGAAAACACCTTGTCCAGAAAAGACAAGGTGAGCGCTACCATCAGTCCTGTGTCATGCCCACAGTAAAGCATCCTGAGACCATTCATGTGTGGGGTTGCTTCTCAGCCAAGGGAGTGGGCTCACTCACAATTTTGCCTAAGAACACAGCCATGAATAAAGAATGGTACCAACACATCCTCCGAGAGCAACTTCTCCCAACCATCCAAGAACAGTTTTGTGACGAACAATGCCTTTTCCAGCATGATGGAGCACCTTGCCATAAGGCAAAAGTGATAACTAAGTGGCTCGGGGCACAAAACATCGAAATGTTGGGTCCATGGACCAGGAAACTCCCCAGACCTTAATCTCATTGAGAACTTGTGGTCGATCCTCAAGAGGTGGGTGGACAAACAACAACCCACAAATTCTGACAAACTCCAAGCATTGATTTATGCAAGAATGGGCTGCCATCAGTCAGGATGTGGCCCAGAAGTTAATTGACAGCATGCCAGGGCGGATTGCAGAGGTCTTGATAAAGAAGGGTCAACAATGCAAATATTGACTCATTGCATAAACTTAATGTAATTGTCAATAAAAGCTATGGAATGCTTGTAATTATACTTCAGTATACCATAGTAACATCTGACAAAAATATCTCAACACTATAGCAGCAAACTTTGTGAAGACCAATACTTGTGTCATTCTCAACTTTTGACCACAACTGGGTACATACTACATGGGTATTAATCCATTTCTTGCCAATTGAAAATAGGGGTTTTTCATGCTTGCAGTTTGTACCACGTCAGTCAATACAGTAACAACATAACTTGGTGAACCACAACAAGATAATAGATCTCAGGCATTCACAGCTTAAATGTTTTAATGCATTTTGGGTTATTTTACTGTTAAATGAACCATTCATTGTTATACATAGATGCCTTTTTTTGTAAATTTGACATTTATCTGGGGGGCTTAAAGGGTGCAGTAGCATAAAAGCCCCCCACCTCTATTCAGAATGGAAATGACAATAAATAAATCATTGCTGTTCCAATTAAGCCCAGTTTGCATTGAAACACATGGGGATTCTGATCCCCCCAGTACCATGGGGATAACATGTGTTTTTATCCCGATTATTCAATAAACCTGAGCATGAATGTCTTTACTTCAGATTTAAGTTGTTTAAAATACTCAAAACTACAGTTATGCTTATTATGTATCTATCCATAGTGCCTTTACCAAGATAAAAATGATGTCCCTCAACCCTGAATAAGAAGGTTGAAGGACATCAGGGATAGAACACCTACAAGTGGTGGACAAACATGCAAACAAAGAAGATGACTATTGAACGACTACTCTAAATGGCATATTATTATTATTATTATCTCATGCAGTTAGTTAGGGCGGGGCATTGTCATATTGTTGTCCTGCATTCATCCGGGTGATTCTGTTTTTTGGTCCAATAATACAACAGTAGAGATGGAGATTTGAAACGGTCTTCAGACAGGCTTTAGGAAAGACGAGTTCAGGCTGCTTGTTCACGTTGCTACGGTCCTCGTTGGTAAGAATGCTCCTCCTACCAGTCTCTCCTTAACTAGTTGACCGGTGTTTTGGCTCACTGCTTCTACAGCACCAGTTGGCCATCTCTTGTTCGTATAGTGTACAGTGCCTTCAGAAAGTTTTGTAAGGTTACAGCCTTATTCTAAAATTGATAAAATTGTTTCCCGCTACAAGCTTGGCACACCGGTATTTGAGGAGTTTCTCCCATTCTTCTCTGTAGATCCTCTCTAGCTCTATCAGGTTGGATGGGGAGCGTTGCTGCACAGCTATTTTCAGGTCTCTCCAGAGATGTTCAAGTCCGGGCTCTGGCTGGGCCACTCAAGGACATTCAGAGACTTATCCCGGAGCCACTCCTGTGTTGTCTTGGCTGTGTGCTTAGGGTCCTGTTGGAAGGTGAACCTTTGCCCAAGTCTGAGGTCCTGAGCGCTCTGGAGCAGGTTTTCATCAAGGATCTCTCTGTACTTTGCTCCGGTCATCTTTGCCTCGATCCTAACTAGTCTCCCAGTCCCTGCCGCTGAAAAACATCCCCACAGCATGATGCTGGCACCACCACCATGCTTCACCGTATGGATGGTGCCAGGTTTCCTCCGGCAGTGACGCTTGGCATTCAGGCCAAAGAGTTTAATCTTGGTTTCATCAGACCAGAGAATCTGTTTTTTTCACGGTCTGAGAGTCCTTTATGTGCCTTTTGGCAAACTCAGAGCAGGCTGTCATGTGCCTTTTACTGAGGAATGGCTTCCGTCTGGCCACTCTACCATAAAAGGCCTGATTGATGGAGTGCTACAGAGATGGTTGTACTTCTGGAAGGTTCACCCATCTCCACAGAGGAACTCTAGAGCTCTGTCAGAGTGACCATCGGGCGGCCAGCTCTAGGAAGAGTCTTGGTGGTTCCAAACTTCCATTTAAGAATGATGGAGGCCACTGTGTTCTTAGGGACCTTCAATGATTCAGAAATGTTTTGGTACCCTTCCCCAGATCTGTGCCTCGTCACAATCCTGTCTCTGAGCTCTACGGACAATTCCTTCGACCTCATTGCTTGGTTTTTGCTCTGACATGCACTGTCAACTGTAGGACCTTATATAGACAGGTGTGTGCCTTTCCAAATCATGTCCAAACAATTGAATTTACCACAGGTGGACTCCAATCAAGTTGTAGAAACATCAAGGATGATCAATTGAAACAGAATGCACCTGAGCACAATTTCGTGTCTGAATACTTACGTAAGTAAGTAATAATTTTTATTTTTAATACATTTGCAAAAATTACTAAACCAGTTTTTGCTTCGTCATTATGGGGTATTGTGTGTAGATTGGGAATATTTTTATTTATTTAATCCATTTTTGAATAAGGCTGTAACGTAACAATGTGGAAAAAGTAAAGGGTCTGAATACTTTCCGAATGCACTTCATGTGCTCCGCGTTCTCTCTGTTTGTGACTCAGGTGTGTGTTGCTTGTGTGTTTGCTATTTCACGGGTTGTGCTTGTTTTTGGAGGCTGGGTGCGGGCTGTATTTAAGAACCCACTGTAGCTTATAGCAAACGTTTAATAAATTCCTGTCAAGAAGAGAGATACGGATACCCAGTTAGCCTAGCTTAGCTAGCCTGTAGTTTCAAATGGAGGACACTAACAAATGTTTTCAACGCTGCAGGAGCTGTTTTTTATTTTGCTCTATTCCGGGACAATGTGGACAGTCCGGACTTTCAATGTAGCAACTGTTTGCTTTCAGAGGACTACATGGGTGAAGTGGCTACTCTTAGCAAACAAGTAGCGAATTTACACAAGCGACTGGGGAATCTACATCCGCCTAATTTCTCTTCTACTCCAGTAGCTGGAACGCCGCTCTGACCTGGTGGGAGTGTCGCCGTCGCTCCATAACCGACTGGAATTAGTCGGATGCTTCTGGATGACTTGGTGGATGTTCCTATTCTTGACCAACCAGTCATGGAGGCACGTCACCCGCTGTGGAAGTCGAAAGCAGTGGCCTCTGGCAATTGGGGCCTTCTTGGCGATGGGAAGCCCGGACCGGATACAGACTTCAAACCGCCGCCGCCCTGGATCCAGAGGTTCCGGCACCTTCATCCCTGGGTGCTTCTGCTTCAAGATTGGATCCGGAGATACCTGCGCCTTCGTCCCCTGTTCTGACTCCATCTCCGGTAGGCTTCTACGGTGAATGAGGCTTCGTTGGTTATGGGAGGCTCGAACCGGGTGCCAAGAGTTACGGAGCGTGCGAGATTCCGCCTCTCGCAGGTCTCGCGAGTCTCCCGACTCATTGCGAAGCGTGGGGAAAGGACGGATTTCCACTTCCATCTCGCCGGCTGTTGTCTTAGGCAGCTCTATGGTGATCTCTGTTTCTGGAGCAAAAACCATGTGCTACCCCGGGACTGGAGTACAGGATATTACTAGGCTGCTTCCAGCGTTCTAAATCAGCACACGGAGATTGACGCTGTAGTCCATGTGGGATTTAATGAGATTATGAATGGTAGCTCGGAACAACTGAAACAGGATTTTTGAAGAATTGATTGGGTCTCTGCAGGATACCAAAAACGTCCTATCATTTCTGGCTCTGTGCCCTTGCTGGGAACGTTTTAGCAAGCTCCTAGCACTTCACAACTGGCTACATGACTACTGCAGCTCCATTGGTGTAACTTTTGCAGGCAACTTTGACACCTTTTGGAAGCAAAGGATGCTCTATAAGGAGGATGGGATCCACCCTAATCATTTGGGTGCCTGGATCCTGTCCAAAACACTACAATGCAGCGCTGAGGCAATGACTGGTCAAATCAAGCTCCTCAAAGGTAATTGACTCCTATGAAATCACAGCGACGTCGTTCCACCACAGTTTCCCATGTTGATAGGGGTTATTGTCAATAGTAATCTTGTGCACATTTACCTGAATTCTACTATTAGCTCTGCAACTTTGAATGTGGCTAGCTCATCAAGTTCTGTTGACTCTTGTGTCACCATGGATCTTCCTGCCGTTTTCCAACCTCGCAGAGGGCTTGGACTGTTACATATAAATGTGCCGAAGCCTGATGTCTAAACTGGACTTTCTGGGTGCATGACGCTAGCCCAGGCATTCTGGTTATCTCAGAGACCTGGCTTATTCATTTGATTATGGATAAGAACGTTGCCATTGCGGACTACAACATTTTCAGACCCAAAAAGGGGGGGGTGATTTATTTATGTAAGATCTTCTCTTATGGCATCATGCTCACTTAGCATCTCTGTCCCCAAAATATGACAGCTGTTGATTGTAAAAGTGGCTATAAGCCAAAACATGCATATTTATTGTTGCTGTCTACCGCCCCCAGCCGCTTCGGCGGATGCTGTTGGTATTATTTCAGATTATTTAAAAACCCTTTCTGGTATCTGAACTGGTTGTGTTAGATCTAAATCGTGATTGGCTTACACATGCCTCAGATCAAATGTAAAACCTCGGACCTCGTATAATTGTGAAGATTCTCGCCCTCAGGTGTTCCTTCCTGATCTATATTATTCAGTCCCAGGTGTTCCTTCCTGATCTATATTATTCAGTCCCAGGTGTTCCTTCCTGATCTATATTATTCAGTCCCAGGTGTTCCTTCCTGATCTATATTATTCAGTCCCAGGTGTTCCTTCCTGATCTATATTATTCAGTCCCAGGTGTTCCTTCATGATCTATATTATTCAGTCCCAGGTGTTCCTTCATGATCTATATTATTCAGTCCCAGGTGTTCCTTCCTGATCTATATTATTCAGTCCCAGGTGTTCCTTCCTGATCTATATTATTCAGTCCCAGGTGTTCCTTCCTGATCTATATTATTCAGTCCCAGGTGTTCCTTCATGATCTATATTATTCAGTCCCAGGCGTTCCTTCCTGATCTATATTATTCAGTCCTGTTTTCCACTACCTGCATACCAGACCCTGTTTTGACACTTGAATTCTTTCTCATGCCCCCTTTTCAAGCAACTCAGAGTCAAAACCCAAACTAACCCATGGTACTCTCCTGTACTCTGACCTCCTCTTGATGAGAAATCAAGCCTGGGCCAAGGCTAGGCAAACTGGCTCGTTAGCTGATTGGCAGCTATTTAGACAATAGAGAAATAGGTGCACTGCCTCGGTTAAACAGGCCAAATCAACCTACTGTACTTCCTATGACAGACTGTTTGTTCAGTTCTCCTCTGAATCATTCAGATGTTCATTGGCAAACTTCAGACGGGCCTGTATATGTGCTTTCTTGAGCAGGGGGACCTTGCGGGCGCTGCAGGATTTTAGTCCTTCACGGCGTAGTGTGTTACCAATTGTTTTCTTGATGACTATGGTCCCAGCTGCCTTGAGATCATTGACAAGATCCTCCCGTGTAGTTCTGGGCTGATTCCTCACCGTTCTCATGATCATTGCAACTCCACAAGGTGAGATCTTGCATGGAGCCCCAGGCCGAGGGAGATTGACAGTTATTTTGTGTTTCTTCCATTTGCAAATAATCGCACCAACTGTTGTCACCTTCTCACCGAGCTGCTTGGCGATGGTCTTGTAGCCCATTCCAGCCTTGTGTAGGTCTACATTCTTGTCCCTGACATCCTTGGAGAGCTCTTTGGTCTTGGCCATGGTGGAGAGTTTGGAATCTGATTGATTGATTGCTTCTGTGGACAGGTGTCTTTTATACAGGTAACAAGCTGAGATTAGGAGCACTCCCTTTAAGAGTGTGCTCCTAATCTCAGCTCGTTACCTGTATAAAAAGACACCTGGGAGCCAGAAATCTTTCTGATTGATAGGGGATCAAATACTTATTTCCCTCATTAAAATGCAAATACATTTATAACATTTTTGACATGCGTTTTTCTGGATTTTTTGTTGTTATTCTTTCTATCACTGTTCAAATAAACCTACCATTAAAATTATAGACTGATCATGTCTTTATCAGTGGGCAAACGTACAATATCAGCAGGGGATCAAATACTTTTTTCCCCTCACTGTATATATATTAATTTGTATGCAGATAAAACAGTGTTGTATTCCATTGCTCCATCGGTTGGCCAAGCCTTTTCACATCTGAAGTCTGATTTTTCAACCACAGCAGAGGTCACTATTGGACCTGAAGATAGTGCTAAATGCAAACAAAACAACATGCTTTTTTCTAGGTCCCATTACCCAAATTTAAATGAATTTGTAATGACTAGTTTGAACGGTACATAAATTGAGCGAGTTCCTTCCTACTCACCATTGGGCCCTTAGGTTTATTACTGGTGATGGTTCTAGAACTCACCATTGGGCCCTTAGGTTTATTACTGGTGATGGTTCTAGAACTCACCATTGGGCCCTTAGGTTTATTACTGGTGATGGTTCTAGAACTCACCATTGGACCCTTAGGTTTATTACTGGTGATGGTTCTAGAACTCACCATTGGGCCCTTAGGTTTATTACTGGTGATGGTTCTAGAACTCACCATTGGGCCCTTAGGTTTATTACTGGTGATGGTTCTAGAACTCACCATTGGGCCCTTAGGTTTATTACTGGTGATGGTTCTAGAACTCACCATTGGGCCCCTTAGGTTTATTACTGGTGATGGTTCTAGAACTCACCATTGGGACCTTAGGTTTATTACTGGTGATGGTTCTAGAACACACCATTAGGCCCTTAGGTTTATTACTGGTGATGGTTCTAGAACTCACCATTGGGCACTTAGGTTTATCACTGGTGATGGTTCTAGAACTCACCATTGGGCCCTTAGGTTTATTACTGCTGATGGTTCTAGAACTCACCATTGGGCCCTTAGGTTTATTACTGGTGATGGTTCTAGAACTCACCATTGGGTCCTTAGGTTTATTACTGGTGATGGTTCTAGAACTCACCATTGTGTTTTGTATCAAAAAGTGGGTTGGGCCTCTTTGTATGTAAGGAGAGAGCGGCATTTTCTTGTGTTTATCTACAAAGCACTCATGCAGAAACGTCCTATGTATCTATCATAATTTATTCAATTTAGACTTAAAATGTACCAAACCCGGTCTCAGGCTTGGATAACACTGGAGGCCCCTTCGGTCTCCACAGAGTTGGTTAAAGCTGCTTTTTCGTTTTTTTTTGCGCCCTTTATGTGGAACAACTTACAGAGCTCTCTGAAATGAGATGTTCTGGACCCCCGCTTGGTCAGTTCGGAGTAATGATCGGAGACTGTTGATAAATGTGTGTTTTTCTTAATATGTTTTGTAATTTTGCATACTGTGTGTGTTTTGATGTATTTATGCAGGGCTCATCTGTAAAAGAGACCCTAGTCTCAGTATGACTTCCCTGTCAAAATAAAGGTTAAATAAAATTGTTTTATAAAAAAAAATAACTTTCAGATAATTCAATAAAAGTTGTTTGTGTTTATGGTCTTTGTGCACAGTGTCTTTTCCACAGAGGGCCGGTGCGGTGGCTTTTGTTCTAACTAATCAGTAACAACTAATCAAGTCTTGATTGAAGTCTATGATTAGTTGATACGTTGAATCAGGTGTGTACTTCTTGGAAAGAACAAAAGCCTGGGCCCAAATTGATCTCTGTGGATATGATTGGACACACCCCCTCTTATGATCTGTGGATATGATTGGGACACACCCCTCTTATGATCTCTGTGGATATGATTGGACAGACCCCTCTTATGATCTCTGTGGATATGATTGGAACACACCCCTCATGAGCTCTGTGGATATGATTGGACACACCCCCTCTTATGATCTCTGTGGATATGATTGGACACACCCCTCTTATGATCTCTGTGGATAGTGATTGGACACACCCCCTCTTATGATCTCTGTGGATATGATTGGACCCCTTGTTATGAGTGCTACTTACATTATGAATAGTAATGATCAGTTGATTTTAATAACTTCAGGGGAGATTATTATAATTTAAGATTACATAACAAATGTCTATGTTTTAACATTTTGGAAATTTTATTAAAATTGATTATTTAAGAGATGGGCTTATTTGGGACACTCACAGGTTTAAAGGATACATTCGGGTACCCATTAATCCCAGTCCTGACATTTCACATATTTTATTTTTTAAAAATCTCACATAAAAAAATACAAATAAAACAGAAATAAAGTCATAAAATTACACATGAGATTAATCTTTAATTGTATCTCTACTTTCTTTTTACGAACATTAGGGCTGTATACATTAGACATGTCTAAACTTAGATTTGGATGTGTTTAAGGTACACTTAACCTATATGTTGGGTTCTGATTGGGTATGACAGTTGAACTAAACTCACTGGCCATTTTATAAATTAGGCTATATTCTCCAATAATTAATGGCTAGTCCCACATATCATTAATTTAAAAGTCCAAAAATGCATGGACCAATCGGAGATTCCTTCAGTACTGAACAACATAATCAAGTGTAGAACTTCAGTAGAATGCCCCTTTTTTTAAAAACCACACAGTTCAACAACTGCAGACTTTGTGCCCGTTTATTAGACAATACTCACTGGTGTTAATCAGATCTTCAGTCTCCTCCTCCTCCTCAGTTTCCTCCTCTTCAGTCTCCTCCTCCTCTTTCACTCCCAGAAACGTCTTCCTCCTCTTTAATTGAGATAAAACCTTTTTGGAGTGAAAGAAGAGGATGCCTTCTCTTCTTTCGACTGTAACATCTTCTTCTTCTTTCAGTATAATAGCCTCCTCTTCCTCCTTTTTCATTCTCAAAGATTCTACCTCCTCCACTGTAACAGACCATATCCCCTCTTCCTCTTTCACTCCAAACGGATCTTCCTCTAATTTCACTGGAACATCCTCTTCTTCTTTCAATGTGATGGCCTCCTCTTCCTCCTTTTTCATTCTGAAAGCTTCTACCTCCTCCTCTTCCACTGTGACAGCCTCTATCCCCTCTTCCTCTTTCACGCCAAACGGATCTTCCTCTTCTTTCACCGTAACAGCCTCCTGTTCCTCCTTTATCATTCTGAAAGCTTCATCCTTTCCTTTCACTGTAACACCCTCGTCTTCTTCTTTTACGACAATGTTCAGCCCCAGAGCTTCTTTCTCCATACACCAGACCTCCTCTTCTTTAGCAGGGGAGGAGTAGTTTAGTGAGCTCATGGTCAGGGATGTAAGCTAGTTAGCTAGCTAGTTAGCATTAGCGACTAGCCTAGTGCTAGGCTCAGTATCAATCTTAACACGTTTGCAAATGTATCAAGCAAATTAGGTTAAAGTTAACCAGTAGATACGTAAATACACGTGTGATTAAAAACACTAAGATTAGCTAATGTTCACAAAAATGGCCTAAGAGCGTCAATGTTTGGGTTTTATGTTGGCTAGCAAGCTACCGAAGTGGTTGAAAGAGTCGCTGTGTTGACCGCTGCGAGGCTGGCAAGAATAACTAAGTTCATCCGGGTCACAGATCCTTGGACTCCTTCAGAATAAGTCGCATCCTGTTTACTTTTGTTAAATGAATAATTAGGGCGAAAATGATGGAAAATGTGCACCATTATGTATATATTTAGTACTAGTTGTCATTAAAAGACGAATCAGTGTTGTGTTCGAGACCACCTAAAGCGAGACCGATTCAAGACAAGACAGGAGCGAGACCGGGGGGGAGAGGTCCGAGACCGATACCAGAAAATGCGAGTTAAATTCAACACCATGATTGTAATTTTGTCAAATCGCCACCATAATAAGAGTTCAAAATGTCCAGTATTTCTGTGTTTATATTTTAGAAGAACATATGGATTCTTTAGACATTCGGAATGTTGAAAAAATGCATTCTGAAGGCAAATACAGCCGCTCTGCAAATTATTACTAACCCAAACACAGTGGCGAATAATGAGGGCCTTCTACGCTTTCAGAGAAAGGCTAAGGATTTATAAAATAATACAACATTTATTATTATTATTATATTATTATTTTCAATGATGTTCTGATTCTTCAGTTTTTGTTAGAAAGGAAAGGGTTAACGCTGAAGATTAAAAAAAAAAAAACATATCCAATCAGGATTTTTCTTTGTTGGTCTCTGGGGAGATAAATCTAGCTAGCTAAGTCAGCCATTGGCTAGGTCATCAGACGCTTAATAGAAGGCATCTGCCATTCAATTGTGTCCGGGCAACATTTGTGAGTCACAGTGGAATTATCTAATCACATTGACTTTTAATGGGCGGGACCGTTTTTACTAAAACAGTTTCAACATTGTTGCATTTAAACTTTAGATCACTGGTTACTTTGTGTGCTAAGCGTAAAGTTTTTTTTTGCAATGGGAAGTAATAGTTGTACATTTCGATTAGGAAATGCTTAATGGTCGGGTTTTTGTATTCTTATGATTGGGACCTACTGGCTTATTATGTCAGAGTGAATGGACTGTTTTATCCTTTAACATCATGCTGTGTGTGACTGCCGTCTTTCCATCGGCTCTATGCAGTGGTGTAGTGGTGTCTGGAGAAGTGGGTCCTGTGTGAAGGAAAGGCTGGAGCAGTGGGTCCTGTGTGAAGGAAAGGCTGGAGCAGTGGGTCCCTGTGTGAAGGAAAGGCTGGAGCAGTGGGTCCTGTGTGAAGGAAATGCTGGAGCAAGAGGTCCTGTGTGAAGGAAAGGCTGGAGCAGTGGGTCCTGTGTGAAGGAAAGGCTGGAGCAGCGGGTCCTGTGTGAAGGAAAGGCGCCTTGTGTGAAAAATCCTATGATTTCCTATACAATTTTCCCCTAAAATACATTGAAATTGACCAAAGTATTTGGTCTCCACAGAACCTTTGTTTTCGATTCAGAACTTAATATATCCGTTTAAATCAGAAAATAAACAGATGGCATTGACTCAAATTATTGACACCCTACTTAATATCTGGTAGCACAGCATTTGGTCAAAGTAACTGCAATCAAGCTCTTCCTATAGCCATCGATGAGCTTCCTGCACCTCTGTACTGACAGTTTGGCGCACAAACTGCTCCAGTTCTCCCAGATTTGGAGGGTGCCTTCTCCCAACTGCTGCTTTCAGATCTCTCCACAAGTTTTCAATTGGATTTAGATCTGGACTCCATTGCTGGCCACTTCAGAACAGTCCAGTGTTTTGTCTTGAACCATTCCTGGGGGTCTTTTGAAGTGCCATATAACTTCCTTTCATTTTGAAGTGTGTTTGGGGTCATTGTCCTACTGGAAGACCAATGACCTTCGACGGAGACCCAGCTTTCTGACACTGGGTCCGACATTGCGCTCCAAAATGCCTTGGTATTCTCCTGACTGCCATACACACGTTCAAGCCACCCAGTGCCAGAGGCAGCAAAGCAACCCCAAAACATCACTGAACCTCCTATATGTTTGACTGTAGGGAAGGTGTTTTAATTCTGTGAACACAGATGGTGTGCTTTACCAAAAAGCTCACATTTGCTCTCATCTGTCCACAGGACATTCTCCCAGAAAGATTTTGGCATGTTCAGGTGTGTTTTGGCAAATTGCAGTCAGGCTTTCTTATGTCTCTCTCTCAGCAGTGGGGTCCTCCTGGGTCTCCTGCCATATAACCCCCTTTCATTGAGTTATGTCTCTCTCTCAGCAGTGGGGTCCTCCTGGGTCTCCTGCCATATAACCCCCTTTCATTGAGTTATGTCTCTCTCAGCAGTGGGGTCCTCCTGGGGTCTCCTGCCATATAACCCCCCTTTCATTGAGTTATGTCTCTCTCTCCAGTGGGGTCCTCCTGAGTCTCCTGCCATATAACCCTTTCATTGAGTTATGTCTCTCAGCAGTGGGGTCCTCCTGGTCTCCTGCCATATAACCCCTTCTCATTGAGTTATGTCTCTCTCAGCAGTGGGGTCCTCCTGGGTCTCCTGCCATATAACCCCTTTCATTGAGTTATGTCTCTCTCTCAGCAGTGGGGTCCTCCTGGGTCTCCTACCATATAACCCCCTTTCATTGAGTTGGCGACAGATGGTGCGAATTGAAACTGCCGTACCTTGTGTCTGAAGGTCAGCTTGAATCTGTGTGGCAGTTGATCAAGGTGCTTTCTCCACCATTGGAACAATCCTTGCTGCAATCTTCCATCAGTTCTCTCTTGCCCACGTCCAGGGAGGTTGGCTACAGTCTTCAACTTCATTATGTACGGTGGAAACAGGAACATCAAGGTCTCTGGAGATGGACTTGTAGCCTTGAGATTGTCCATGCTTGGCTACAATCTTGTGTCTGACCTCCTCAGATAATTCTCTGGGTTTCTTTCTTTCCTCCATGCTCATTGTGGGACACTACAGTGACACAAAACAGGAGAATGACTCCTTTTCTCTATTCAAACTGATTGAATTAGGGATTTTGTGAGTTGAATTCCAAAGTAAAGGAGAATCACCTGCTTGAAATCTCATTATTTCTAATTACTTCTAGAAGGTGCCAAAAATATTGTCCGGGACATTTTAGATTTCTTTGTGAAATAAGCTAAGATTTAGTCGATTATTAAGAATGTTTTTTTGTTTTTTTTCCAACTACAAACCAAAAATATACATATGTGGATGCCAAAAATATGGTTTCATTTCAACCGTTTTCTGGAAGAAATTGTACATTATTTGAAAAAGTGCAAGGGTCACGACTGTATATACAAAAGTATCTGGACACCCCTTCAAATTAGTGGATTTAGCTGCAATCTCCATAGACAAACATTGGCAGTAGAATGGCCCGTACTGAAGAGCTCAGTGACTTTCAACGTGGTACTGTCATAGGATGCCACCTTCCAACAAGTCAGTTCGCCAAATTTCTGCCCTGCTAGAGAGTTGCCTGTCAACTGTAAGTGCTGTTATTGTGAAGTGGAAAAAAATTGTCTGTCCTCGGTTGCAACACACTACCGAAGTTCCAACTGCCTCTGGAAGCAACGTCAGCACAATAACTGTTTATCGGGAGCTTCATGAAATGGGCTTCCATGGCCGAGCAGCCTCACACACAAGCCTAAGATCACCATGCACAATGCCAAGCGCCGGCTGAGTGTTGTAAGCTTGGCACTCTGGAGCAGTGGAAACACGTTCTTTGGAGTGATGAATCACGCTTCACCCATCTGGCAGTCCGACGGATGAATCTGGGTTGGCGTATGCCACGAGAACGCTACCTGCCCTATTGCATAGTGCCAACTGTAAAGTTTGGTCGGGAGGAGGAATAATGGTCTGGGGCTGTGCTCTGGTTCGGGCTAGGCCCTTAGTTCCAGTGAAGGGAAATCTAACGCTACCGCATACAATGATATTCTAGACGATTCTGTGCTTCACTTTGTGGCAACAGTTTGGGAAGGCCCTTTCCTTTTTCAGCATGACAATGCCCCCGTGCACAAAGCGAGGTCCATACAGAAATTGTTTGTCGAGATCGGGTGCGTATGGAAGAACTTGACCTGACCTGCACAGAGCCCTGACCTAACCCCATCTAAAACCTTTGGGATAAATTGAACGCCAACTGCGAGCCAGGCCTAATCGCCCAACATCACTGCCCGACCTCACTAATGCTCGAGGCAATGTTCCAACCTTCCCAGAAGAGTGAGGCTGTTATAGCAGCAAAGGGGGACTCAACCCATATTAACGCCCATGATTTTGGAAAGAGATGTTCGAGCCGAGCATGTGTCCACATACTTTTGGCAATGTAGTGTGTAGGCTCGTCTGACCACCATGCCGCGATCTAACTGACAACTTCACATTGGAGAATCTCCCAGAAGAGTCACAAGATGGTGTTACAACATCAATGTTCAAACCTCTAGTGAAAGCCTTCCTAGAGGAGTGGAGGCTGTTATAGCAGCAAGGGGGGACCAACTCCATATTAACGCCATGATTTTGGAATGAGATGTTCGATGAGCGTGTATGTGTCCACATACTTTTGGTCGTGTAGTGTAAGTTCTGAACTCACAGGGTGGTGAAAGTGCAAGGTGATGAGCTTGATGCCTCCTTTCAAATAAATATCGAGGGTCTTGATTTAGTATACTGGGTGACATGGTGATCGGCTGCCAATTGACAAATAAAAATGATCCATAATCATCATGTAGGCGTACCCTTTGCATTCTGAGAGCTCTTTGCCTTTTCAGTTTCCATTGAACTTCTTAAAACCTCTACAATGAGAACAGTGGAAAGGCTTCTCTCCTGAGTGTATTCTCTCTTGTTTTTTCAGGTTACTTGACTTGGAGAAATTCTTTCCCACACTAGGAGCAATGGTAAGGCTCTTCTCCTGTGTGTGTGTGTACTCTATGTGATTTCCAGTTACCCTGATTGGGCCAAACACTTTCCACACTAAGAGTAGGGTCTTGCTGGTTTGAACGTCTCTGGGTCTGGTTCCTCTGAGGGACTCGTCCCACTGTCAGAATGAGTCTCTCTCCTGCCAAATAAAAACAGAGAATTGAGTTAAACAGAGAGACCAGGTCATATAAACTAAATGGAAGCAAACAGGATCGAAAATGGGGAGGGACTACCTGATCTGGTCTAATAAGAAACTTTGCTTGTTTCGAGTATTGAGTTGCAAAACATTTTTTTCTACAGTGGCAACTAATGAATATCGACCTTGAAATGAAACCTCACATGATAACAATGTCTTCCCATGGAGGTTTAATCCAGACTAGATCCCTCAATAACCTGAGGCCAAGTTTATCACTACGACAAAGACCAGCTGAAACCCAAGTCTATTGTACATAAAACTATTATGATCACACCTGAAGAGGATCCTAGAAACATATCAAGGAGCTGATGACAAGACTCTGCTCTACCAACTGAGCTACATCCTTGCCGGCCATTCCCTCCCTACCTGGACTGACGCTGGGGCCAATTGTGCGCCGCCCATGGGTCTCGGTCGCGGCCGACGACAGAGCCTTATACTTACACCAACACCTAGCGTGAGTAACATGCCAAGACCACTATGCCTGTTTTTAAACGGTCTGAAAGTGATTGAAATCATATGGAATGACCTAAATTCATCTTCATCACAGCGAAGAGGATCTAAGGCAAACATATCAAGGAGCTGTGTCTCTGTTCCACTCCATCCACAGCTACTGATGGAGAAGACTCTGTCCAGGACTCTATATTTAATGTTCCACTCCATCCACAGCGACTGATGGAGAAGACTCTGTCCGGGACTCTATATTTAATGTTCCACTCCATCCACAGCGACTGATGGAGTAAAGACTCTGTCCAGGGACTCTATATTTAATGTTTCACTCCATCCACAGCTGACTGATGGAGAAGACTCTGTCCAGGATTCTATATTTAATGTTCCACTCCATCCACAGCGACTGATGGAGAAGACTCTGTCCAGACTCTATATTTACTGTTCCACTCATCCAAAAGCTCACTGATGGAGCAGACTCTGTCCAGGACTCTATATTTAATGTTCCACTCCCATCCACAGCTGCACTCAGACGGACAAGACTCTCTGTCCAGGACTCTATTTTAATGTTCCACTCATCCACAGCGATCAGATGGACAAGACTCTGGGTTCAGGACTCTATATTAACTGTTCCACTTAATCCACAGCGACTGATGGATGCAAGACTCTGTCCAGACTTCTATATTTAATGTTCCGCCTCCATCCACAGCGAATGGGAGCTGAGAAGACTCTGTCCAGGACTCTCTATATTTAATGTTCAGGCCCATCCACAGCGACTGATGGACGCACTCTGTCCAGGACTCTATATTTAATGTTCTCACTCCATCCACAGCTTACTGCTGGGACAAGACTCTGTCCAGACTCTATATTGAATGTTCCATGCCCAATCCACAGCGTACTCATGACCTGACAAGACTCTGACCAGACTCTATTTTAATGTTCCACCATCCACAGCGACTGATGGACAAGACTCTGAACCAGACTTAAAGTATTTAATGTTCCGCCATCCACAGCGACTGATGGACAAGACTTCTGTCCAGACTCTATATTGAATGTCCGCTTCATGTCGTACTGACTTGACAAGACTTCTGTCTAGGACTCTATATTTAATGTTCCACCTTATCTACAGCGACTGATGGATAGCACTTCGTCCAGGACTCTCCATATTTAATGTTCCGCCTCCATCCACAGCGCACTCGATGGACAAGACTCTGTCCAGGACTCTTCCCATATTTAATGTTCCACTCATCCACGAGCGACTGATGGATGCAAGACTCTGTCCAGGACTCTCTATATTTAATGTTCCTGGCTCCATCCACAGCGACTGATGGACAAGACTCTGTCCAGGACTCTATGTTCCTGCTTTCCATCCACAGCGACTGGGATGGACAAGACTCTGTCCAGGACTCTATTGAATGTTCCGCCCATCCGACAGCTTACTGGACGGACAAGACTTTCTGTCCAGGACTCTATTTTAATGTTCCACTCATCTACAGCGAATCGATGGACAAGACTCTGTCCAGGACTTCTATATTTAATGTTCCGCCTTATCCACAAGCTCTGATGGACAAGTTGACTCTGTCCAGCTTTTCCCCATCTCAAGGTGACTACTGGGTTATTAATTATATTATTGGTCTTGCAACAACTCAGCCATTATTTCGGCTATCTATTTGTTATCCATTTCATACAGTCCCTTTTTGTTATTGCCTGTTACTATGTACTTAATAGGCCTCGCTATTCTACTGTTGCAGCGTATTCATACAGTCCTTTCGTTATGCGCTGCTGTTACCATGTACTCAATAGCCTGCCGCTCTACTGCTGCAGTGTATCTTTCACGATAGTCCTTTGTTATTGCCTGTTAGCTATGCGTACTAATAGCTCTGTCGCTTCACTGTTGCAGTGTATCCATACAGTCTCTATATTGCCTCGTTAGGCTATGTACTAATAGCCTGGGTCCTCCCCCGTAGCTCAGCTGGTAGAGTTAGTGCGCTTGTAACGCCAGGTAGTGGGTTCGACTCCCGTGGACCACCCATACACAGAAACGTGCGCACGCATGACTGTAAGTCGCTTGGATAAAAGCGCCCAAGCAATGGCATATTATTATTAATTACACAATAGCCTGCCGCTCACTGTTGCAGTGTATTCATACAGTCTCTTATCCTGGAGGCCGTCCTTTGTTCGTGGCACAGGAGGTGGGATGGTAAAGCCATCGCGGCTGAGCTTTATCTTGGAGGTCTGCTCTGTCCCTCCACAGGAGGTGGGCTGCAGCTAGCCACGCGCAGCTTATTCTGGAAGTTGCACTTCCCAATCCAAATTTGCTGTACATATAAGCAATAAACACTCAATATTTTGTGGGGCTTTCAATGACACAGGATGCATTTGGAAACCTCACACATGTGCTCGATGTCAATTAATGTAACTTTCTATCAATTTGTGTGTTCAGTGACAGCAAACCAAAGAACACATTTAAGGGAGCAAGCAGAATACAATAAAAGATGGTTTCAAAGATCTCTACTGGTGAAGAATGTTCTATGTGACAGATGTGTCAGGAAAGCAGCAATTTGGATAAGATGGGTCCTATTATGTGGTGGAAAGCCAAACACTCGCTAGTCCACAGTAAGAACTCATACCAACGCGTCACAGCATGGTGGTGGTAGGGGTGGTTTGGGCAAAAAGCTTGCTGCCTCAGGACCTGGGATGACTTGCCTTAATAGAAGAACCACAAATTTTGCCTGTATCAGAGAATTCTACAGAAAATGTCAGGCCATCCATCTGTGAGCCGAGCGCAGCTTCGGCCATGCAGCAAAGACAATGATCCAAAACACCGGAATCAAGTTTCATGAAAATGGCTAACATAGCACTACATTTGAATGTCTTGGAATGGCTCTAGCCAAAAAAACCAGACCTAATCCCAATTGAGATATTGTGGCATGACTTGAAATCGAGCAGGTCATGCTTGAAAAACCCACAAATGTTGCTAAGTTATAGCAGTTCTGCATGGAAGAGTGGGCTCAAAAGTCCTTCACAGACGTGAGAGACTGACCGACAACCACAGGAAGCGTTTAGTTGGAAGTCATTGCAGCTAAAGGTGGCACAACCAGTTATTGAGTGTAAGGCAATTAACTTTTCACACGAGCAGGTTGGAGTGTTGCATAACTTGTTTTATGAAATAAGTATGTAATTGTTGTGTTATTTCATTCAGGTTCCCCTTTATCTAATATTAGGTTCAGGTTGAAGATCTGATAACATTCAGTATCAAAAATATGCAAAAGTAGAGAATTTTGGAAGGGGCAAATACTTTTTTCACAAGCACTCTGTAAATCTTTCCAACGATAAACTGACGTGCAAGTTATACTTGACTACATGTCTAACTAGGGGCATGTTCCACAGTGCTCATTACTTCCTGTTTATAACCTGTTGCTACTGCGGTTTACTTCTGTCTGCAATGCTGGGGTGGGCTGATGGTGAAACGTGAGCAAGAGAAAGAGATATGTGATCTTAGCGATTAGCAAAAGCTACTCTGACTACCACCAAAGTGCTATAACTTGCTGGCATGCTCCGGGGTTATCGTTTACAACTCGCCACTTGTCGGCGGATACTGTGGGCTGTGCCAGCAGAGACCGCAGGAACGAGAGGAGGAGGAGGAGGAAGAGGAGGAGGACCGCAGGAACGAGAGGAGGAGGAGGAGGAAGAGGAACGCAGGAACGAGAGGAGGAGGAGGAAGAGGAGGAGGAAGAGAAAGAGGAGTGCTCGCTCAATTCATCCATATTTATATGAAGCCACACTTCACTGTTTGGAGGTTGGAACTAGAGGGACCTTTCCGCTGTATAACCGGAATGACGCCAAAATAGGGAGACTAAATAAATATCCAATGCAAATGTAAAACAGCAAATGCATTCAAACACCTGATTATCTGCAGTGCTCCAGGACACACACACACAGATACACAGACAGACAGAGACAGAGTTTGAAAAGGACAATTTAATCACAGAGAACGTATAAATAAAAACTGAGGTACTCTGTATTCAATTCAAAATCTTGAGATTTGTAAAAAAACAAACATACAAATACATTTTTATTAGGTTTTATCGAAGTTGGGATTTACATGTGTCACGAATAAAAACACATTCTCAGTCAAGAACACCAGCTTCTTCTTCATCTCAATGTTTTTCAGGCCTGATTGGGTAAAACTCTCTTTCCCACAGTGGGAGCATTGAAAGGCTTCGCTGTGTGCATTCTCGATATGTCTTTTCCAGTTTCGCTGATTGGGTAAAACTCATTCCACAGTGGGAGCATTGGTAGGGCTTTTCTCCTGTGTGCATTCTCATGTCTTTTTCAGGCTCACTAGATGGGTAAAACTCTTTCCACAATGGGAGCATTGGAAAGGCTTTCTCCTGTGTTCCTCTTATGCTCCTTCACATGTTTGCTGACCACCTAAAACTCCTTCCACAATGGGAACAGTGATAAGGCTTCTCTCCAGAGTGTATTCTCTCATGCCTTTTCAGGGACCTTAACTGTAAAACTCTTGCCACAGACTGAGAACATTTGTAAGGCTTTTCTCCTGTGTGTACTTCTCATGTCTTTGCAGGTTAACTAACACGGTAAAACTCTTTCCACATTGGGAACATTGGTAAGGCTTTTCTCCAGTGTGTATTCTCTCATGCCTTTTCAGGTTAGTTGACACGGTAAAACTCTTTCCACATTGGGAACATTGGTAAGGCTTTTCTCCCGTGTGCGTCCTCTCATGCTCTTTTAGATTCCGGTAACTTAGTAAAACTCCTTCTCACACTGGGAGCAAGTGGTGTCGTCTCGCTGGTTTGGATCTGGGTCTGGTTCCCCTGAAGGACTTTTCCTGCTGTCAGAGTGAGTGTCTGGTCTCTCTCCCTGCTAAAGACAAAAATAGTATTTAATTAATTACTAATCAGAGACCTGAATGAAACCAGCACATGATAAAACTGTCTTCCTCTGAGGTTTGATCCAGAAATGTAAAGAAATACTTGGTGGCCGCTATTATAATAATAATAATATTAATAATAATAATAATATTAATGTAGAGCTTCAAATCTAATCTTGCTTTCATGGAACGTCATTTTTAGGCTGATCAGAGCACTATAATAATAGATATTGAGGACTACAGTATCTTGATCAATGTCATTGGATGCATTGACCCATTGTTAACGGCCCACTGTTTAATGGTGTACAGATCTTTCAGTGTGGCTTTAACCATTTCTACAGTACAGCACCAACATATTCAAGTATATAACTTCAGTAGAATGCCCTTTAAAACCACACAATAGTTTAACAACTAGCGGAGTTTTTGCCCCTGTTTTTAAGACGGTACTCACTGGTGTTAATTAGATCTCAATCTCCTCCTCCTCCCATGTGACAGTAATCTCCCCTCCTCCTTCACTCCAAAAACGTATTCCTCCTCTTTCACTGTGAAAATGTCTTCTTCTTTCACTGTAACAGTCATATCCTCCTCTTTCACTCCCAAAACGGCACCGTCTTGTTTCTCTTCTTTCACAGTAACATCCACCTCCTCTTTCACTCCGAAAGCTTCTTCCTCTTCTGTCACCATAACGTCTTTCTCTTCTTCTTTCACTGTAACAGCCTCACCCTCTACTTCTTTTTTAACTTTGACACCCTCCTCTTCTTTCTCCGTCCAGCAGACCTCCTCTTCTTTAGCAGGTGGGGAGTAGCATGGTGAACTCATGGTCGGGGATGTTAGCGAGGTAACGTTAGCTAGCTATCATTCGTTAGCTTCTAGGCTACTGCTAATTTAACCACCCCATGTAGCTGACTAACAAAAACATAAATATGGAAACTAAGGGTAACTAGATACGACATAAATGTGTTTTAAACTCACTGAAACGTCTAAAGCGCTTTAATGTTTCGGTTTTATGCAGGCTAGCAAGCTACCGAGATGGTTGAATCAGTAGCCATGTTGTTGAAGAAGCATCCCGTCCACTAGATTACGTACGTCACATTAGCAACATCTCATTAAAGTCGAATCGCCATCTGCTAACTGGAGTTGGTAACGCAGTTGAGGAAAATGTTTATTTTCATTTTATTCATTAAATAATATTTTATATAAAGACATACAAAGGAAACTATGTGTTGAATGGTTAGTTCAGATTTTTTTACGAGTGATAATTTAAAACATACTTTAAGGCAATTTCTATAAATTCATTTTCTATTCACTCAGATAAAATTATGTTGCATTAATCAAATCCATTTTACAATCAGCACCTGTTTTCTCTGACGTGGTGAATAATACTGATGGGAACATTCATGAGGTAGTGAATGTTTTTAATATCCACAACTTATCAATGTTTTTATCAGAACAAAGTCATCACATTTTCATACACCTTTAGCTTGACGACTACTACACAAAGTAATTGAAACAACAACTAAATTCAAGAGTTCTCAAGGTTAGAATCAAGAAATTCTCATTCTATTAATCTATTTAATAAGTAACATTTAGCAAAATCCAAATCATATATCAAATCCAATACATTTGGCAAAATCCAAATAATATATCAAATCAAATAAATGTAGCTAATTCCAAATCATATATAAAATCCAAATAATATATAAAATTCAATTAATTCTGCAATATCCAAATCATATATCAAATCCAATTAATTTTGCTATTATCAAATCCAATTAATTCAGCTAAATCCAAATTATAAATAAAATCCCATTAATTTAGCAAAATCCAAATAATATATCAAATCCAATTAATTTTGCAATATCCATATCATATTAAATCAAATTCAAAGAGGTTTGAAGGTTAGAATCAACAAATGCAAATTCTATTCAGCTGTTTATTCATTTTACATTTTGAAAATATCCTAATCATATCATGAACAACATCGAAGGGTTTATACTTGTATCAAATCAATCAAAGTTCATAATCAAAGTATTGGCTAAAGGTTCCTTCCTAAATTCTAAGAAGACACGTCATGGACGCCAAATACAGGTTTAGTTCCATACACTTTTCCAATGATAAAACGAGAGGTTGTTGTTGCTCCAATCCTGTCCTAATTAGTGCTACTGAAGCAATCTTACCCACAACCCTCTGTGCTATTCTCATAGAGAGACACTCTAGTGGCCAAAAGTCTGTTTTAGCATGGGGCAGCGCCATTGTCTGTTTTAGCATGGGGCAGCGCCATTGTCTGTTTTAGCATGGGCAGCGCCATTGTCTGTTTTAGCATGGGGCAGCACCATTGTCTGTTTTAGCATGGGCAGCACCATTGTCTGTTTTAGCATGGGAGCAGCGCCATTGTCTGTTTTAGCATGGGGCAGCGCCATTGTATGTTTTAGCATGGGGCAAGCGCCATTGTCTGTTTTAGCATGGGGCAGCGCCATTGTCTGTTTTAGCATGGGCAGCGCCATTGTCTGTTTTAGCATGGGCAGCGCCATTGTCTGTTTTAGCATGGGGCAGCACCATTGTCTGTTTTAGGATGGGGCAGCGCCATTGTCTGTTTTAGGATGGGGCAGCGCCATTGTCTGTTTTAGCATGGGGCAGCGCCATTGTCTGTTTTAGCATGGGGCAGCGCCATTGTCTGTTTTAGCATGGGGCAGCGCCATTGTCTGTTTTAGGATGGGGCAGCGCCATTGTCTGTTTTAGGATGGGGCAGCGCCATTGTCTGTTTTAGCATGGGCAGCGCCATTGTCTGTTTTAGCATGGGGCAGCGCCATTGTCTGTTTTAGCATGGGCAGCGCCATTGTCTGTTTTAGCATGGGCAGCGCCATTGTCTGTTTTAGCATGGGGCAGCGCCATTGTCTGTTTTAGCATGGGCAGCGCCATTGCCATTGAGGACTTTCCCCATTCTGACTGAGTTCCTTCTTATCTGAACTGTAACTCAGTAAAATAGTTGAAATTGTTACATTTATATTTATGTCTATCTATAATGAACAATAATATAAATGCAACATGCAACAATTTCAACTATTTTACTGAGTTACAGTTCAGAGCAGATAAGGAACTCAGTCAGTTGAAATAAATTCATTAGGGCCTAATCTATGGATTTCACATGACTGGGCAGGGGCGCAGCCATGGGTGGGCCTGGGAGGGCATAGGCCCACCTATTGGGGAGCCAGGCCCAGCCAATCAGAATGAGTTTTTCCCCACGAAAGGGCTTTATTACAGACAGAAATACTCCTCAGTTTCATCAGCTGTCCGGGTGGCTGGTCTCAGACGATCCCGCAGGTGAAGAAGCCGGATGTGGAGGTCCTGGGCTGGTGTGGTGTGCGGTTGTTTGGCCGGGTGGACGTACTGACAAATTCTCTAAAACAACATTGGAAGTGGCTTATGGTAAAGAAATAAAACATTACATTATCTGGAAACAGCTCTGGTGGACATTACTGCAGTCAGCATGCCAATTGTGTTGTGTGACAAAACTGCACATTTTAGAGTGGCCTTTTATTGTCCCCAGCACAAGGTGCACCTGTGTAATGATCATGCTGTTTAATCAACTTCTTGATATGCCACACCTGTCAGGTGGATGGATTATCTTGGCAAAGGAAAAATACTCACTAACAGGGATGTAAACAAATTTGTGCACAAAAAAATAAGCTTTTTATGCGTATGGAAAAAAATTTGATCTATTATTTCAGCTCATGAAACATGGGACCAACACTTATATTTATATTTTTGTTCAGTACACGTCTACGCCTATTATAAAGGTAAAACCACAGGTGTCCACTAGGTGTCCCCATAACCATAAAATCATTTCCATACAGTTTCCATACGCATCTCTATATAATTCTATATATTTATTTCCCTCTAATCATAAATCAACCAAACAATTTATATACATTTCCAATACATGTTCTTTGCTATATGGCGCACATGGGAATGTGTGAAACTCACTCTTCAGCCTGAAGTGTCCCACTAGCTTTACAGTGATAAGATGCTTCGGGAGTGTGATCATGTGTGCTGTGCTATTAAGGTGATAGTTTATACTTGTATCCAATCAAAGTTCATAATCAAAACAAAACACACATTTTTAAAATGTTAATCTTAAAACGTTTGCACAACAAAGAGATGTTGCAGATAATCTGATAAATCATATTTTCCCCAAAGGACACACAGTGACAGAGTATTTCTGAAATCGAATGTAACAAATTAATGATTGTGTAATTATGCCTTTCACTATGCTCTGGGTAATGAATTTCAAATACTTCCCAGCCATGATAAATATGTTATTACCATGTACAATGTGGTACATATGGAACCACAAGGAAATTACATGAACATTGAAATAGGTTTTATGACTGCACAAAGAAGGTACAGACAGTTATGGATATAATTATTTATGAACAGAATCTTACTCCAAGGGGGTTGCGTTACACAGGCAGCCCAATTCTAAACTTGTTTTCCTCTAATTGCTCTTTTGACCACTCAGATCAGCTCTGAGAAAAGATCTGATGTGATTTGGTCATAAGACCAATTAGTGGAAAAAATATCAGGGCCTTTGTAAATGCAACCAACCACACCTTCTTTCACACTTAGACTGAAGTGGGAATGACTGACTTGAAGTTCGACTAATCAGAGGTCAAGTAGACTGACAGTTACCGCCCCCTCTGGAAGAACTATAAAAGACTTTGACTAACATTATTCATTTGTCTTCAGAAAACTGTCTATGTCCCAACGGGACTCCCCCTAGGACAATGAGTTGTCACCGTTTTATGGATTTAGATGTAAAGAAGGTATTTTATTATCAGTCAGCCAGCGCCAAATGTGATGAACAGCATCCAGCATGAACAAAGACACAAATTCTCAGTCAAAAACATAAGTCAGAACACAGCCTCTCTATTCTCTCATGTGATTTCAGGTCCTCTGACCGGGAAAATGTCTTTCCACAATGAGAGCAGTGGTGTGTCTTCTCCTCCTGTGTCTTTGTGTGTTTTAATTCATGCTCTTTCAGGGTACCTAACTGGGTAAATCTCTTTTCACATTGGGAGCAATGGTAGGGCTTTTCTCCTGTGTGTATTCTCTCATGCGTTTTCAGGGCCCCTAACTGGTTAAAACTCTTTCCACACTGGGAGCATTGGTAGGGCTTCTCACCAGTGTGTGTTCTCTTATGTTCTTTCAGGTGCCCTAGCTGGGTAAATCTCTTTCCACAGTCTGAGCAGTGGTAAGGCTTCACTCCAGAGTGTATTCTCTCATGTATTTTCCGGTCCCATAACCGGGTAAAACTCTTTCCGCACCGGGAGCAGTGGGTGTGGTCTTGCTGGTTTAGGCGTCTCTGGGTCTGGTTCCCCTGAAGCACTCTTCCTGACGTCAGAGTGAGAGTCTGGTCTCTCTTCTGCCAAAGACAAACAGAGTATTTGGTTAAACAGAGAGACGTGAATAAAACCGCCACATGATCAAACTGTCTTCCGATGTGGTTTAATCCCAGCTAGACTTGGGCGGTATACCGTATACCAAGGTATTTTGTAACGCCGACAGTATGAGGTATACCGTATACCAAGGTATTTTGTAACACCGACAGTATGAGGTATACCGTATACCAAGGTATTTTGTAACACCGACAGTATGAGGTATACCGTATACCAAGGTATTTTGTAACACCGACAGTATGAGGTATACCCCGTATACCAAGGTATTTTGTAACACCGACAGTATGAGGTATACCGTATACCAAGGTATTTTGTAACACCGACAGTATGAGGTATACCGTATACCAATGTATTTTGTAACACCGACAGTATGAGGTATACCGTATACCAAGGTATTTTGTAACACCGACAGTATGAGGTATACCGTATACCAAGGTATTTTGTAACACCGACAGTATGAGGTATACCGTATACCAATGTATTTTGTAACACCGACAGTATGAGGTATACCGTATTCCAAGGTATTTTGTAACACCGACAGTATGATTTTCAATACCATCCCAAATATAGTGCATTCGGAAAGTATTCAGACCCTTTGACTTTTTTCCACATTTTGTTACGTTACAGCCATATTCTAAAACGGATTAAATTGTGGTCCTCTGTAGCTCAATTGGTAGAGCATGGCGCTTGTAACACCAGGGTAGTGGGTTCGATCCCCGGGACCACCCATACGTAAAAATGTATGCGCACATGACAGTAAGTCGCTTTGGATAAAAGCGTCTGCTAAATGGCATCTTATTATTATATTATTACCCCCCCCCCTCATCAATCTACACACAATACCCCATAATGGCAAAGCAAAAACTGTTTTTTAGACATTTTTGCTAATTTATTAATAATAAAAACTGAAATATCACATTTACATAGGTATTCAGACCCTTTCCTCAGTACTTTGTTGAAGCACCTTTGGCAGCGATTACAGCCCTGAGTCTTCTTGGGTATGACGCTACAAGCTTGGCACACCTGTTGTTGGAGTTTCTCCCATTCTGCTCTGCAGATCCTCTCAAGCTCTGTCAGGTTGGATGGGGAGCTTCGCTGCAAAGCTATTTTCAGGTCTCTCCAGAGATGTTAGATCGGGTTCAATTCCGGGCTCTGGCTGGGCCACTCAAGGACCTTCAGAGACTTGTCATGAAGCCACTCCCGTCCCAACAGCACGATTCTGCCACCACCATGCTTCACCGTAGGGATGGTGCCACCACCATGCTTCACCGTAGGGATGCTGCCACCACCATGCTTTACCGTAGGGATGGTGCCAGGTTTCCTCCAGACGTGACGCTTGGCATTCAGGCCAAATAGTTCAATGTTGGTTTCATCAGACCAGAGAATCTTGTTTGTCATGGTCTGAGAGTCCTTTAGGTGCCTTTTGGAAAACTCAAAGCGGGCTGTTATGTAGCCTTTCACTGAGGAGTGGCTTCCGTCTGGCCACTCTACCATAAAAGCCTGATTGGTGGAGTGCTGCAGAGATGGTTGCCTTCTGGAAGGTTCTCCCATCTCCACAGAGGAACTCTGGAGCTATGTCTGTGACCATCTAGGAAGAGTCTTGGTGGTTCCAAACATCTTCCATTTAAGAATGATGGAGGCCACTGTGTTCTTGGGGACCTTCAATGCTGCAGAAATGTTTTGGTACCCTTCCCTAGATCTGTGCCTAAAAAACAGTTTTCACTTTGTCATTATGGGGTATTGTGTGTAGACTTATGAGGGGGAAAATAATTTAATCAATTTTATAATAAGGCTGTAACGCACATATGTCAGAGTCAAGGCCCGCGGGCCACATCCGGCCCGCGAGAAGGTTTTTTACGGCCCCTGGGATGATCTTGATTTATTATTAGAACCCGCCCGAGACCGCAGCAAGCCGGCAGCCCGCAGATCTTTTACACGCACCAATACTACATTTCCCACAATGCAACGGTGACGCACTGAGCAGTAGGCTGCTTCATTTCAATATTTATTGGCACAGCAGTCGTCAGCATCACAGTAAAATTAACTTTCAGATACCCATCAAAAATGGCAAAACGGAAGGTGGACACTGAGAACCGGGAGTTTCAAACAAGGTGGGAGTCGGAGTATATGTTCACGGAGGTAGCTGGAAAACCTGTGTGTCTTCTGTGTGGAGAAAGTGTGGCGGTACTGAAAGAGTATAATCTGAGACGACATTATGAAACGAAACACGCGGACAAAAACAAGAATATGGACATGGAACAAAGGCTACAAAAGGCAGAGGAATTAAAACGAGGCCTCAAATCTCGACAGGCTCTGTTCAAAAGCCAAATCACAAGGCCAGGCTGCTGTCAAGGCCAGTTTTATTTTGGCAGAAGAGATCGCTAAATCAGCCCGGCCATTTACGGAGGGGGATTTCATCAAAAACTGCATGATTAAAGTTTGTGACGAAGTTTGCCCAGAAAAAGGCAACTCTTTTTAAATGTGAGTCTGAGCAGAAACACCATTGCCGAG
Source organism: Coregonus clupeaformis (assembly GCF_020615455.1). Lineage (NCBI taxonomy): Eukaryota > Metazoa > Chordata > Actinopteri > Salmoniformes > Salmonidae > Coregonus > Coregonus clupeaformis. The sequence continues at coordinate 16,470 of NW_025535223.1, read as the reverse complement.
AGAGTAGACCAGTTGTCCATCAATCTAAAAGAGCAGCTTGTGAAAAAGGGAAAATATTTCATTGCATATTCCTTGGCTGTGGATGAGAGCACCGACATTTCTGACATTGCCCAGTTGTCAATTTTCATCCAGCGGAGTGGACTCCAGCCCTAAGCGTGACAGAGGAGTTTTTGGCTTTACGTCCATGCATGGCACAACTACGGGGGCATGATTGTATGAAGAGGTGTCAAGATGTGTAAATGAGATGGAGCTGCCTTAGGAAAACTCGTGGGTTTGACAACCGACGGAGCACCTGCGATGTGTGGACACAGGAGCGGACTGGTGGCGAAGATACGGGAAAAGATGCAAGAGGAAAACGCCGACAGGTGAGCTGACAGCTTATCATTGTATCATACACCAGGAAGCGTTAGCGGTAAAGCTTGAAAATGGAGCATGTAATGAGCATCATCACGCGCACAGTTAACTTTATCAGAGCCAAAGGTTTGAATCACCGCCAGTTCAAGGCATTTCTGACGGAGTTAGAAACGGAGCATGGTGATTTGCCTTATCACACAGAGGTGCGATGGCTAAGCCAGGGAAAGGTGCTTCAAAGATGTTTCGAGCTTCGTAGAGGAGATTTGTCTGTTCTTGGACAGCAAAGGGAAAGACACAACACAACTCCGAGACGAAATGTTTCTGTGTGAAATGGCTTTTCTGTGTGACATTACGAGTCATCTGAATGCAATGAACTTGCAGCTGCAGGGTCGGGATCATGTCATCTCTTGATATGTACAGTACAGTGAAGGCATTTAAAAACCAAACTGACTCTGTGGGAGACGCAGATGCGGAAAGAAAATTTGAGCCACTTTCCCAGCTGCCAGACCATGAAAGAGAAGCTCTCTACCAGTGCGTTCCCGAGCGCACAGTTGGCTGATAAAATAGGTATGCTTGCCGCTGACTTTCGACGCCGATTGCTGACTTTGAAGCACAAAAAAGCAGGTTGGAACTGCTCGGCAACCCATTTGCTGGTTGACGTGGAAAGCTCACCACCAAACCTCCAAATGGAGTTGATTGACCTCCAATGCAATGATGCACTGAGGGCGAAATATGCGGCAGTGGGTGCTGCGGAGTTCGCCGTTTCCTCCCCGACACAATGCCCCAGCTGCGCATCCAGGCTGCTCAAACGTTGTCTATGTTTGGCAGCACATACCTGATGTGAACAACTGTTTTCTTTGATGAACCTGAACAAAACATCACACAGAAGTCGACTTACTGCTGAACACCTCCACTCAATTCTGAGGATTTCCTCAGCTCAGAGCCTTACCCCGAACATTGATGAACTTCGGGAAAAGATGGGACACCACCAAGTATCACCCTCAACCTCAAACAAGTGAACATTACTGTGCAATCACATATTTAGAGTTTTTACTCAGTTCAAGTTTAAAAGTTAAAGTTTAATATTTGTTTTCACTGCATGTTACTTCTCCTTAAACAAAGTGTTGTTTTTGATTAATAGATTTTGCACTTTATTTTATTGTATTTCAATCCAATTATATTTTAAAAATATTTCAGTTGAGTGGATGATAGAAAATTGCTATTATTGTTTTTTTCTTTGAAGTAAATTTAGCCCACTTTTGCTAAAATAGAAAATATAGGCTACTGATGGTGCCTTGAATACCGGTTTCTTTCATTTAATGTTCATGTTATGGGGATTTTTATATAAAGGAAATTTGTCTTTTGTGTCTGTTGAAAATTAAAGATTACTGACAGAGCCATAAGAAAATATTGCTTTATTTATCTGATCATATTGGAATATATTTGTTAGGTTTTCAGTAGGTTCAATTAGGTTCACTAGACTATATGCGTCATTTAAAAATTTTTCAATGAACATTCGAACAGTCCGGCCTCTCGCTTAGCTAAATTTTTTATTTGGCCCTCCGTCCATTTGACTTTGACACCCCTGGACTAAATTGTTTTTGGAATCTTTTAGTTGTCACTGTATTAGACTAAACAGAGGTGATTTTATGATGTTGCAATGTAGAAGTTGAAATGTTGCTGGAATAGTGGTGTGCAGCTCCTGTTTTCTTTGCAACTTGCGGTAACTCTCCGTGGTTCTAAATCAAAGGTTGTTTAGCGCAGTCCGAAAATGTCAGAAACATTACCTTGCTTGACCATGCTTTAGGTCATGTAACTGTTTGTTGCATGCAATATGTTTTGTGGACTTCACTGGACTGATGTTGCTCTCTGGTTTTGTGATGAAACAAATGTGTGGTTGAATTTATTCTGCCACTGTTTCTTCTTATTGTCTCGGCCTTAGGCCTATATATCACGGTGTCAAGGCATATGAACTAACAGGTTATAGATCAAACAGTGCAATTATTACAACACAGGTTGTAATATGGCTTTTTTTTCCTGGATTGGCTTCCATGGTGATTTTACCCATGCACTGCTACTGTAGACAGAAGAACCAGCTTTTATTTACAATAATGCATCCCATTTATTTATCTTTTCCAATACAGTACCAGTCAAAAAGTTTGGACACACCTACTCATTCCAGGGTAAAAGACCAAGTCCATGTTATGGCAAGAACAGCTCAAATAATCAAAGAGAAACGACAGTCCATCATTACTTTAAGACATGAAGGTCAGTCAATCCGAAAAGTTCAAGAACTTTGAAAGTTTCTTCAAGTGCAGTCGCAAAAACCATCAAGCACTATGATGAAACTGGCTCTATGACACCGCCACAGGAAAGGAAGAGCCAGAGATATTCTGCTGCAGAGTATAAGTTCATTATTAGAGTTACCAGCCTCAGAAATTGCAGCCCAAATAAGTGCTTCACAGAGTTCAAGTAACAGACACATCTCAACATCAACTGTTCAGAGGAGACTGCGTGAATCAGGCCTTCATGGTCAAATTGCTGCAAAGGAACCACTACTAAAGGACACCAATAAGAAGTGACCTGCTTGGGCCAAATTGGAGTTCAAACCGCTGTGTCTTTGTGAGACGCAGTGGTAGGTGAACGGATGATCTCCGCATGTGTAGTTCCCACCGTGACACATTGAGGAGGAGGTGTGATGGTGTGGGGTGTTTTGCTGTGACACTGTCTGTGATTTATTTAGAATTCAAGGCACACTTAACCAGCATGGCTACCACAGCATTCTGCAGTGATACGCCATCCCATCTGGTTGGGCTTAGTGGGACTATCATTTGTTTTTCAACAGGACACTGACCCAACACACCTCCAGGCTGTGTAAGGCTATTTGACCAAGAAGGAGAGTGATGGAGTGCTGTGTCAGATGACCTGGCCTCCACAATCCCCCGACCTCAACCCAATTGAGATGGTTTGGGATGAGTTGGACCGCAGAGTGAAGGGAAAAGCAGCCAACAAGTGCTCAGCATATGTGGGAACTCCTTCAAGACTGTTGGAAAAAGCATTTCAGGTGAAGCTGGTTGAGAGAATGCCAAGAGTGAGCAAAGCTGTCATCAAGGCAAAGGGTGGCTACTTTGAAGAATCTCAAATATAAATATATTTTGATTTGTTTAACACTTTTTTGTTTACTACATGATTCCATATGTGTTCTTTCATAAAAACCCTTGAATGAGTAGGTGTGTCCAAACTTTTGACTGGTACTGTATGTTGAGAGTGACTCAAGAATAAGTGCTGATGCAACACCAGCAGGAGGAAGAGGAGAGAACAGCAGAGTTGAACTGGGCCATCCGACAGCGGGCAGAAGACAACCGGGATGCTGATCTCAATGTTGACCGGCAGGGGGGCTCATGTGTTCATTCCCATCCCAGAGTCTGAGATGGGACCTGCCAGTATGCAAGTGTCCCAGGTATGAGAATGACACTCAGGGTTGGGTAGGTTACTTTCTAAATGTAATGCTGAATTGAATGTCATTGAGAAAACGTGAAAGGTGTCATCATGTATTTTTTTTCCCCCAAAACATCATTTCTGGAATTTAAAGTCACCCATTAAGTAATTATCTACTTTTTCAAAAGTATCTGTAATCTGATTACGATATTTTTTATGTTAGAGTTTTTTGGGTAATCAGATTACATGTAACTGATTACATTGAATCAGTTATGTCCCAACCCTGATGACACAAGATATCAAAGTGTTAAGGAGGAAATCGGGAAATATGTTGGAATTAATGAATAATCCATTTCTCACACAGTTATTCTGTAGATTAGAAGAGACGCTATAGAAGTGAAGTCATATCTCCTGACCTAGATTTGGGATTACTTTTTTCATTTTGAAAGCATTTGACCAAGAACCATATACACGGCACTGGTTTGAGTCTGACCTAGCCTGTTTGCTGACGTGTGTTATATGGACATACTGTATGTCTGTGCATATGCTGTGCTCAGGGAGAAGAAAGCATTGGAGACAATGAGAAGAGTAGGACTGTTCAGTTAGGACACTGGAAGAGGAGTGGAAGAGGGCTGGCCACATCGCACTCAATAACTACTACCATATTCAGGTAAATACACACACACACATACACACACATACACAGAGGGCTGCCCACATCGCACTCAACAACTACTTCCACCAGGGGTGTCAAAGTCAAATGGACGGAGGGCCAAATAAAAATTTAGCTACAAGCCGAGGGCCGGACTGTTCGAATGTTCATTGAAAATTTTTTAAATGACGCATATAGTCTAGTGAACCTAATGAACCTACTGGAAAACCTAACAAATATATTCCAATATGATCAGATAAATAAAGCAATATTTTCTTATGGCTCTGTCAGTAATCTTTAATTTTCAACAGACACAAAAGACAAATTTCCTTTATATAAAAATCCCCATAACATGAACATTAAATGAAAGAAACCGGTATTCAAGGCACCATCAGTAGCCTATATTTTCTATTTTAGCAAAAGTGGGCTAAATTTACTTCAAAGAAAAAAACAATAATAGCAATTTTCTATCATCCACTCAACTGAAATATTTTTAAAATATAATTGGATTGAAATACAATAAAATAAAGTGCAAAAATCTATTAATCAAAAACAACACTTTGTTTAAGGAGAAGTAACATGCAGTGAAAACAAATATTAAACTTTAACTTTTAAACTTGAACTGAGTAAAAACTCTAAATATGTGATTGCACAGTAATGTTCACTTGTTTGAGGTTGAGGGTGATACTTGGTGGTGTCCCATCTTTTCCACAAGTTCATCAATGTTCGGGTAAGGCTCTGAGCTGAGAAATCCTCAGAATTGAGTGGAGGTGTTCAGCAGTAAGTCGACTTCTGTGTGATGTTTTGTTCAGGTTCATCAAAGAAAACAGTTGTTCACACAGGTATGTGCTGCCAAACATAGACAACGTTTGAGCAGCCTGGATCGAGCTGGGGCATTGTGTCGGGGAGGAAACGGGCGAACTCCGCAGCACCCACTGCCGCATATTTTGCCCTCAGTGCATCATTGCATTGGAGGTCAATCAACTCCATTTGGAGGTTTGGTGGTGAGCTTTCCACGTCAACAGCAAATGGGTTACCGAGAGCAGTTCAACCTGCTTTTTTGCTGCTTCAAAGTCAGCAATCAGCGTCGAAAGTCAGCGGCAAGCATACCTATTTTATCAGCCAACTGTGCGCTCGGGAACGCACTGGTAGAGAGCTTCTCTTTCATGGTCTGGCAGCTGGGAAAGTGGCTCAAATTTTCTTTCCGCATCGTCTCCCACAGAGTCAGTTTGGTTTTAAAATGCCTTCACTGTACTGTACATATCAGAGATGACATGATCCCGACCCTGCAGCTGCAAGTTCATTGCATTCAGATGACTCGTAATGTCACACAGAAAAGCCATTTCACACAGAAACATTTCGTCTCGGAGTTGTGTTGTGTCTTTCCCTTTGCTGTCCAAGAACAGACAAATCTCCTCCGAAGCTTCGAAACATCTTTGAAGCACCTTTCCCGGCTTAGCCATCGCACCTCTGTGTGATAAGGCAAATCACCATGCTCCGTTTCTAACTCCAGAAATGCCTTGAACTGGCGGTGATTCAAACCTTTGGCTCTGATAAGTTAACTGTGCGCGTGATGATGCTCATTACATGCTCCATTTTCAAGGCTTTACCGCACAACGCTTCCTGGTGTATGATACAATGATAAGCTGTCAGCTCACCTGTCGCGTTTTCCTCTTGCATCTTTTCCCGTATCTTCGCCACCAGTCCGCTCCTGTGTCCACACATCGCAGGTGCTCCGTCGGTTGTCAAACCCACGAGTTTTTCCCAAGGCAGCTCCATCTCATTTACACATCTTGACACCTCTTCATACAAATCATGCCCCGTAGTTGTGCCATGCATAGGACGTAAAGCCAAAAACTCCTCTGTCACGCTTAGGCTGGAGTCCACTCCGCGGATGAAAATTGACAACTGGGCAATGTCAGAAATGTCGGTGCTCTCATCCACAGCCAAGGAATATGCAATGAAATATTTTCCCTTTTTCACAAGCTGCTCTTTTAGATTGATGGACAACTGGTCTACTCTCTCGGCAATGGTGTTTCTGCTCAAGACTCACATTTAAAAAAGAGTTGCCTTTTTTCTGGGCAAACTTCGTCACAAACTTTAATCATGCAGTTTTGATGAAATCCCCCTCCGTAAATGGCCGGGCTGATTTAGCGATCTCTTCTGCCAAATAAAACTGGCCTTGACAGCAGCCTGGCCTTGTGATTTGGCTTTTTTGAACAGAGCCTGTCGAGATTTGAGGCCTCGTTTTAATTCCTCTGCCTTTTGTAGCCTTTGTTCCATGTCCATATTCTTGTTTTTGTCCGCGTGTTTCGTTTCATAATGTCGTCTCAGATTATACTCTTTCAGTACCGCCACACACTTTCTCCACACAGAAGACACACAGGTTTTCCAGCTACCTCCGTGAACATATACTCCGACTCCCACCTTGTTTGAAACCCCGGTTCTCAAGTGTCCACCTTCCGCTTTTTGCCATTTTTGATGGGTATCTGAAAGTTAATTTTACTGTGATGCTGACGACTGCTGTGCCAATAAATATTGAAATGAAGCAGCCTACCGCTCGGTGCGTCACCGTTGCATTGTGGGAAATGTAGTATTGGTGCGTGTAAAAGATCTGCGGGCTGCCGGCTTGCTGCCGGTCTGCGGGCCGTTCTAATAATAAATCAAGATCATCCCAGGGGGCCGTGAAAAACCTTCTCATGGGCCGGATGTGGCCCGCGGCCTTGACTCTGACATATGTGACTTACACGCTCATGTGTACACACACACACACATACACTCTAACACACACACACCAGCCTAGGATGCACATCGGGAAGCCAGTCTGGTGAGACTGTGAGCCGTGACATGGTGTGTACTCGGACAGGGTTTTTTATTTTAATTACAAAACGCATTGAAGAAATTAAACGATGCCGTACACACTCACTCAGGGGGAGATGGCGAGCACATTAGATGCGCACACACACACACACACATTATGCGTGGGCAGAGTGAGTCTCCTTTTATAAAGCTTTTCCCTCGTCTCATTTGCCTGACTGACTTGGTATGAATAGATTCATCCCAGTGGGAAGCATCATTATAAATGCTTATGGTCACGCTGTTTTTCATGTCAATTATGTGGTTTCTGTTAATTACCCATTATGCTCATTAGCTTTGTTGCACTACAGACACAGACATTGTGGTTCAGACAGAGATATCTCCAGAGCCCTTTTTGCAGGTCTCTTGACTTAGGAGGTTCAACCAGCCTGATCTTGTGAGTTGACATTCTGTTTCACTAAAGTGAAACAACATTTTATCAGAGCGGTCAGTCTGATTACGAGTCTATGGCTGACCCTTGCTCGAGGTAAAAATTGCTCGTAATGACAAATCTAAAGTCAGACTCACACATTACCTCAAAAAAGTAAGGGAGAAGAGAACATGTTAACCTGGCCCTGTGTCGATGGATAAGGGGAAACTTTGACCTACTCCTCAGACAATCCCTAGAGGGAGGTCTGCCGTCTGTTTGGAGGTCCTTGACCCCTTTGGTCTAACTAACCCTGACCCTTGATCTGATGTGTTTTTTTTCTACTAATAAATTGTTATTGATTACTGCATTGTTGGGTTTTGAGTTTGCAAGAAAGGCATTTCACTGTACTTGTGCATGTGACATTAAACTTGAAACTCTATCCCTTCTGACCCACATTCAAAGGCTGCAGAGCGGGCAGAGGAGAGAGGAAGGAGGGCGAGGAGATGGTGGAGGTGTGGCACGTCAGACATCCTGACAGAGTTTTCCCGAGGTTGCAGAGAGAGAAGGGGGTGGAGCCGGGGACCGGGGGCAGGCCCAGGGTTCTGACGGACAGGGGGAGAAATTAGCCCAGAGCAGCTGAGCGCCATCCGCAGGCAGAGAGAGAAACAGCGTCTAGAGCAGGGGAGTCAACGTCCGGCCCGCGGGCCGGGATCAGGCCCGCAAACGGGTTTAATCCGCCCGCGAGATGATTTTGTAAAGTATAAAAATGAGCTGCAATTTTTCAATAAAAAGAAACTGCTGTTCCAATTGTGTCCACTGGATAGCGCAATAGCAATTGTGTTAAGCAAGCAAACTGTTTATACCGGGGCAGAGCAAATAGGTCAAGCAAGTGCAGCCAATCCGGATGAGCTACTTTGTTTTGCCCGCGATATTTATTACGGCTTCTACTTTTAACATTATGTGCTTTGCACCCTCATTGCCCCAATATGTCTCTGTCAAAAAGAGAAAAGTGGACGCAGAGTGCAGAGTGTTCCAAGAAAAATTGTCATCCTTCTATTTATTCACTGGGAATTGAATGGGAAAGCTGTATGTTTGGTGTGTTTCACAGCATGTTGCAGTGCTGAAAGAATATAACCTTCGTCGCCACTATGTGAGTCTTCATGCCGACAAATATGACAACTTTCAAGGACAGCGGAGAAGAGAGAAGGTGAATGAACTGTTGGCGGGTCTGAAGAAACAGCAGTCTGTGTTTACTCACAGCCGAGACATCAGTGACGCTGCAGTGAAAGCTAGCTACCTCATTGCTAATGAAATCGCAGTGGCTTCAAAACCATTTAGTGAGGGTGAATTTGTAAAAACATGCATGATGAAGGCAGCGGAGATTGTGTGCCCTGAAAAGCACCACAGGCTTTTGCAAATATCAGCCTGACAAGAAACACAGTTGCAGACAGGATTTCCGATCTTTCAGTGGATTTGGACAGCCAGTTGAAGCAAAAAGTAAAGTAATTTATTGCGTTTTCGGTTGCAATTGATGAAAGCACGGACATTACAGATGTTGCACAACTGGCCATTTTCATCCGCAGAGTTGATGACACATTGACCGTGGAGTTGGTGCCGATGACAGATGATATTTTCACTGCACTCGTCAGCAGCGCTGGACAGGGTCGGAGTGGACTGGTCCGCTGTCAGCCTGGCTACAGATGGTGCGCCCTCAATGATCGGGAAAAAAGCAGGCGTATGTAGACAAAGTTCAGAGAGAAAGTGCAATCTGCAAATGGAGGACGTGATTTTGGACTTTTCACTGTATTTTGCACCAGGAGGCTTTGTGTTGCAAGTCATTAAAGATGGATAACGTCATGAAGGTGGTTATTATTTTTATTATATTATTATTATATTATTATATTATATTATATTATATTATTATTATTATATTATCCAAACTGTTAATTTCATCCGATCCAGAAGCCTGAATCAACGTCAGTTTGACAGCCTTCTCAGAGAGAAAGACCACATCTATGGCCTGCCATACCACACTGAGGTAAGATGGTTAAGCCGAGGTGCTGTGCTGAGGCGTTCTTTGATTTTCGAGAAGAAATTGAACAGTTCATGGAAGAAAAGGGCAAACCAGTGTTAGAATTTCATTCCGCAGAATGGATGCAGGACCTGTGCATTTATGGTGGATGTTACAGAGCACCTGAATAACTTGAACAAACAGCTGCAAGGGTGCAACAAAGTTGCCACGCAGTATTATGACAGCATCACGTTCTTTCAAGTTGAAGCTGTCATTGTGGGAGACGCAACTCGTGGTGGTGATGCAGCCTCACTTCCCCTGTCTGAAAAATGTGTGCGCGACCCAACATGTGGCAGACATGAAGCGGTTCAAAGATAAAATAACGGGACTGTTAAGGGAGTTTGAGCAACGCTTTCAGATTTTTGGTGAACTGGAGAAAGACTTCAACGTTTTTGTTCGCCATTAACCGTGAATCCCTCTGATCTGCCCGTCAGCATCCAACTTGAAATAATAGACTTGCAGTGTGACTCGATTTGAAGGGCAAATTTGCTGCAGCTGGCTTGGACACATTTTATCAGAATCTCTTGCCAGGTTACCCCAACTTGACAGCCCTCGCTGCAAAACTGTAGTGCATGTTTGGAACCACATATCTTTGTGAGCAAGTTCTCTGTAATGAGCATAAATAAAACAAAGGTGCGCTCAAGGCTCACGCACAAGCACTTGAATCACATCCTGAAGTTGGCTGCCACTCAGGATGTGACGCCTGATATTGATGCGCTGGTGAAAGCTAAAAGATGCCAGGTATCAGGAGTCAAATAAACTATGCAACCCCACTTAAAGTGCTGCATGAGACACCCTGATATAGTTCTGTGATCTGTGATATACTTCTGTGAATCACTGAGGCATTGTGTGTTGTTTGTCCTCAGAATTTCAAATAACTTGAGGTGTTTTATGATTAATAGTGATGTTGTGCTGTTGGACACACTGTCCTCAGGCTCCAGCTTTATGTTTATATGTTTTTATGTTGATGTGCTATTGTTTTTAATTTATTTTAATTTATTTGTATATTTAACCTATTCTTGACTCTGTGGTTCTTGCACTTGTTTGGGGAACAGGATTTCATTATTTGTATCTACATTTCTGCCTGAGAAATGACACCCTGATATAGTTCTGTGATCTGTGAAACAGTTCTGTGAATCACTGAGGCATTGTGTGTTTGTGTGTTCTTTTTTCTTTAGAATTTTCAAATAAACTTGAGGTGTTTTAGTGATTAATAGTGATGTTGTGCTTGTACTATTTTGGACACACTGTCCTCAGGCTCCAGCTTTATGTTTTATGTTGATAGTATTAAAACAAAGAAAACAATCTGAAGTTGTTGTTTTTAAGTTATATATACCATGATTTTACCGGTCCGGCCCACTTGGGAATAGATTTTCCTCCATGTGGCCCCTGAGCTAAAATGAGTTTGACACCCCTGCTGTAACGTAATGTAACAAAATGTGGAAAAAGGGAAGGGGTCTGAATACTTTCCGAATGCACTATAGTCTAATGTTGGACAAGTGTCTCAGGCATAGAGATGTAGCCTAATGTTGGACAAGTGTATCTGGTTTAGAGATGTAGCCTAATGTTGGACAAGTGTATCTGGTTTAGAGATGTACCCTAATGTTGGACAAGTGTATCTGTTTTAGAGATGTAGCCTAATGTTGGACAAGTGTATCTGTTTTAGAGATGTAGCCTAATGTTGGACAAGTGTATCTGTTTTAGAGATGTAGCCTAATGTTGGACAAGTGTATCTGTTTTAGAGATGTAGCCTAATGTTGGACAAGTGTATCTGTTTTAGAGATGTAGCCTAATGTTGGACAAGTGTATCTGTTTTAGAGATGTAGTCTAATGTTGGACAAGTGTATCTGGTTTAGAGATGTACCCTAATGTTGGACAAGTGTATCTGGTTTAGAGATGTAGCCTAATGTTGGACAAGTGTATCTGGTTTAGAGATGTAGTCTAATGTTGGACAAGTGTATGTGTATATTATCAAACGTCAGAAATACTGCTCCTTCAAGCACTAAACGTCAAAATTAATTACACATTTTATTGAGTTATGTTGACATATTCAGACAAATATTTTTTAGTGTGAAGTGTTTTGTTGCTAGGTAACACGCTGAGATTCATGGGAAGAAGCTGCCAAATATACTGATTCGCTAAAATTAAATGATGACAAATACTTTACTCAGTAGGTCACTCCCATAGAATTCTATGGTCACTCCCACTAAGGCCAATTTAGAATGGTTGATGTCCCAGTACTAACTAGGACCTCATTAGACTGCTCCCACTAAGGCCAATTTAGCTAGGACCTCCTTGTTGTATAGTACTAACTAGGACCTCCTTGTTGTATGGTACTAACTAGGACCTCCTCGTTGTATGGTACTAACTAGGACCTCCTTGTTGTATAGTACTAACTAGGACCTCCTTGTTGTATAGTACTAACTAGGACCTCCTCGTTGTATGGTACTAACTAGGACCTCCTCGTTGTATGGTACTAACTAGGACCTCCTCATTGTATGGTACTAACTAGGACCTCCTCGTTGTATGGTACTAACTAGGACCTCCTCGTTGTATGGTACTAACTAGGACCTCCTCGTTGTATGGTACTAACTAGGACCTCCTTGTTGTATAGTACTAACTAGGACCTCCTTGTTGTATGGTACTAACTAGGACCTCCTCGTTGTATGGTACTAACTAGGACCTCCTTGTTGTATAGTACTAACTAGGACCTCCTTGTTGTATAGTACTAACTAGGACCTTCTCGTTGTGGTAATAACTAGGACCTCCTCGTTAGTATGGTACTAACTAGGACCTCCTCATTGTATGGTACTAACTAGGACCTCCTCGTTGTATGGTACCAACTAGGACCTCCCTGTTGTATGGTACTAACTAGGACCTCCTGTTGTATGGTACTAACTAGGACCTCCTTGTATAGTACTAACTAGGACCTCCTCGTTGTATAGTACTAACTAGGACCTCCTCGTTGTATGGTACTAACTGAGGACCTCCTCATTGTATGGTACTAACTAGACCTCCTCGTTGTATGGTACTAACTAGGACCTCCTGCTTGTATGGTACTAACTAGGACCTCCTCGTTGTATGGTACTAACTAGGACCTCTCGTTTGATGGTACTAACTAGGACCTCTCGTTGTATGGTACTAACTAGGACCTCCTCGTTGTATGGTACTAACCAGGACCTCCTCGTTGTATGGTACTAACTCAGGACCTCCTGCGTTGTATGGTACTAACTAGGACCCTCCTCGTTGGTACTAACTAGGACCTCCTCGTTGTATGGTACTAACTAGGACCTCCTCGTTGTATGGTACTAACTAGACCTCCTTGTATGGTACTAACAGGACCTCCTCGTTGTATGGTACTAACTAGGACCTCCTCGATGTATGGTACCAACTAGGACCTCCCTCGTTGTATGGTACTAACTAGGACCTCCTCGTTGTATGGTACTAACTAGGACCTCCTCGCTAGTATGGTACTAACTAGGACCTCCTCGTTGTATGGTACTAACTAGGACCTCCTCGTTGTATGGTACTAACTTAGGACCTCCTCGTTGTATGGTACTAACTAGGACCTCCCTCGTTGTATGGTACTAACTAGGACCCTCCTCGTGTATGGTACTAACTAGGACCTCCTCGTTGTATGGTACTAACTAGGACCTCCTCGTTGTATGGTACTAACTAGGACCTCCTCGTTGTATGGTACTAACTAGGACCTCCTCGTTGTATGGTACTAACTAGGACCTCCTCGTTGTATGGTACTAACTAGGACCTCCTCGTTGTATGGTACTAACTAGGACCTCTCGTTGTATGGTACTAACTAGGACCTCCTCATTGTATGGTACTAACTAGGACCTCCTCGTTGTATGGTACTAACTAGGACCTCCTCGTTGTATGGTACTAACTAGGACCTCTCTCGTTGTATGGTACTAACTAGGACCTCCTCGGTTTGTATAGTACTAACTAGGACCTCCCTCATTGTGTGCTACTCAAACTAGGACCTCCTCATTGTATGGTACTAACTAGGACCTCCTGGTTGTATGGTACTAACTAGGACCTCCTCTTTGTATGGTACTAACTAGGACCTCCTCGTTGTATGGTACTAACTAGGACCTCCTCGTTGTATGGTACTAACTAGGACCTCATTAGACTGCTACAACCAAAAGCCTGGAGGACGAGGTTAGGTGTCAGTAAGAGCTGGGAGACGTGACATTAACTGGAGAGAGAAGAAGAGAGAGAGAGCGGCAGACAGAGAGAGAGAAGAAGAGAGAGAGAGAAGAAGAGCGAGAGAGAGAGACAGAGAGAGAGAAGAAGAGAGAGAGAGGCAGACAGAGAGAGAGAGAAGAAGAGAGAGAGCGGCAGACAGAGAGAGAGAGCGGCAGACAGAGAGAGAGAAGAAGAGAGAGAGCGGCAGACGGAGAGAGAGAAGAAGAGAGAGAGAGCGGCAGACAGAGAGAGAGAAGAAGAGAGAGCGGCAGACAGAGAGAGAGAAGAAGAGAGAGAGGCGCAGACAGAGAGAGAGAGAGAAAAGAAGAGAGAGAGAGCGCAGACAGAGAGAGAAAAGAAGAGAGAGAGAGCGGCAGACAGAGAGAGAGAAGAAGAGAGAGAGAGCGGCAGACAGAGAGAGAGAAGAAGAGAGCGAGAGCGCAGACAGAGAGAGAGAGAAGAAGAGAGAGAGAGCGGCAGACAGAGAGAGAGAAAGGAGAGAGAGAGAGACGGCAGACAGAGAGAGAGAAGGAGAGAGAGAGCGGCAGACAGAGAGAGAGAAGAAGAGAGAGAGAGCGGCAGACAGAGAGAGAGAAGAAGAGAGAGAGAGCGGCAGACAGAGAGAGAGAAAGAAGAGAGAGAGAGCGGCAGACAGAGAGAGAGAAGAAGAGAGAGAGAGCGGCAGACAGAGAGAGAGAAGAAGAGAGAGAGAGCGGCAGACAGAGAGAGAGAAGAAGAGAGAGAGAGCGGCAGACAGAGAGAGAGAAGAAGAGAGAGAGCGGCAGACAGAGAGAGAGAAGAAGAGAGAGAGAGCGGCAGACAGAGAGAGAAGAAGAAGAGAGAGAGAGTGGCAGACAGAGAGAGAGAAGAAGAGAGAGAGCGGCAGACAGAGAGAGAGAAGAAGAGAGAGAGAGAGAGAGAGAAGAGAGAGAGAGCGGCAGACAGAGTGCGAGAAGAAGAGAGAGAGCGGCAGACAGAGAGAGAGGGAGGGGTTGTCCAGACTCACACTGTTTTAACACTCTTGGTTTGACCACCAGATGACAGAAAGACAAAGAAAACAGTTATGAGCTGAACATGATGAGTATTTTTCAGTAAACTATAAGATAAACAAAGTTAATCACAACATGACGAACACGAAGCCAGGGTTAAACATGGGTACATCTCTGTTGTTAGGCAATAACTTAATTGGTTCCTCTCACTGGGTTTGTGTGTGAAATGGGCATCTGACCTGTGTTCGGGTCAGATTCTACAGTTGTCTTATCTTATCAGTGACTGAATAAGACTGTGACTGTGATCCTTATGCATATCCAGGGTGAGCCGGGGTTGAACAGAGTTCCGGCTAAACCCTTTGTCTCTCCTTGGGCGTCTTCTTGATTAATTACAGCATGACGGGGTGGGAGAGAGGGGTTGGGCTTGGGTATGTTTGAGAGATTGATTGTGGACCTGCCATGTCCAACAATCAATCTCTAGGTCAAGCCAGGGTGAGCCGGGGTTGAACAGAGTTCAAACTGAACATGATTTTGCATGACAAGGCTTGATTGATCGCACCACCATTGTTTCCAAACTGAGTACATAGAGGAGAAGTCAGATTTCGCCACTATCATAAACTAAGGAAGTGGGCGGAGAGGTCCAGAGGTGGAAACTGGAGACAGTGGTGGGGGAACCCAAGAGGGAGGGGTTAAGCTAAAATGTTTGTAAAATGTCTATATAAACAGAGCTGGGAGGTGGAAAATGAGATGCTCTGCAGACCAATTGGGCTTTGTCCATTGTAATAAAGTCTCTTCATTCTACAAAAACCTCTGGAAATGCTTTGGTTCTTTGATCAATATAAGGACATCTTTGCCACAACAAACATAACAGAATGCCAGTGGAAGGGAGGACAGTAGCAGGAGACCCTATGATACATGGAAATATTTCTTAAACTTTCAGAAGGCAAACAATTTCTCCAAAACTAAAATGTAAGTGTTGATATTAGTTGGCAGGGGACTTTACAAGACTTTTTCTGGTGGATGTTTTCTAAGACCCCTTTTCCATCTGTTTATCTAGAAATCAAAGACTCTTAGCTTTCATTTGACACCCAATTTGATTTGCTCCAGACCTTCACATGTTGGTGCTCACCGGTTAGATTTCTCTCCATGGAAATGCCAGAAAGCAATAAGGCACTCAAACCCGTAAAATGATCACGAACAAAACACTCTTAGGGCTGTTTCCCGTCGCTCCGCTTTGTGGCATGATTGCTTAAATGAAATAACCTGTAGTCAGTGGAACATTTAATCCAGATCCAAATGATCCCTGTCTTGATTCTGTCCTCTTCATCATTTCATCATAGTCCCCGTGTAGCTCAGTTGGTAGAGCACAGCGGTTGCAACGCCAGGGTTGTGGGTTTGATTCCCACGGGGGACTAGTAGGGGGGGAAAAAATGTATTCAGTCGCTCTGGATAAGAGCGTCCGCTAAATGACTAAAAAATGTTTAAATAAATAAATAAAATGAAATCAGACATGAGTTGGTTGTAATAATATAGGTTATAT